>NC_079202.1:39330542-39630542 GCF_026745355.1 Beta vulgaris subsp. vulgaris | reverse complement strand
TTGTAGAATAGTAGTAAATGTTAGGCCCACGAGTCCACCAACAGTTCCACCATTAATATGATATTGTCCGCTTTGGGCCTATCCCGCACGGATTTGTTTTTGGGCTCCTTCCCAAAAGGCCTCATACTAATGTAGTTGGTCAACTCTTATAAACTAGATGACTTCTTCTTATCTCTCTGATGTGGGACTTGGGATGTATACCCAACAATCCTCCCCTCAGACCAAGGACCACAAGCCTCCCCTCCGGTGATAATCCGTCTATCATCTTGTACCGCCGCCTACCTGCGGAACACGCCGCCTGACCACCACAATATCAGGAGGACTTTCGACACAAGGCACCAAACACTGGTTTCCCATCGCGAGGTCACACTGAGAGCTAACCACATCTCCTTAGATACAAAATTCCACCAAAGACTTGCACTCACGCCTTAGAGCTACATTCGCTCTGCACCTTGCGTACTCCAGCAAGCCGACCGTACCATTATATGCGTGTTCTCCCAGCCGAACCGCGGCTCTGATACCACTTGTTAGGCCCACGAGTCCACCAACAACTCCACCATTAGTATGATATTGTCCGCTTTGGGCCTAGCCCGCACAGATTTGTTTTTAGGCTCCTTCCCAAAAGACCTCATACTAATGTAGTTGGTGAACTCTTATAAACTAGGTGACTTCTTCTTATCTCTCTGATGTGGGACGTGGGATGTATACCCAACAGTAAATGATGTAGCCATTCCATAATGTTGTTCTGATTTGCTGTTTCTAATACACAAACCAAAGAATAATACTTTTTTCGTTATAAAATAAAGAAAATAGTTGTCGTTTTAACCCGCTTAGCTTAAAAATAAACGAAATATAAATTTATTTGTTTTTTTATAATTTAAAATTTATTTTATTTAATATTTATTTTTCTCTATCTTTTCATCACATGGGTTCTCTCTCCTCTCCAAAATCTCCATACGAATCCTCTATATTTCATTTAAAGTGGAATGGAGAAAATATTAAGTATCGGTAATGTGGTTGGATGATTATTTTTTCAGGTTGAGTGGCAGTGTCACACGCAAATAATATTAAATGATAAACTTAAAAGAGAGTGTGCCATATTGTGGACTACATGTGAGCCATATATAAATATTAAATTATTATAAATATACCAAATACGGATAAAAGTAGAATTTTTTTTTTAATGGAAAGTTCTTAATATCGAAAGTAAGAAGAACTTTGTGGAATAGAGGGAGTATCATCTAGTTAAGGAGGGGAGGGAGAACAGGGAAGTGCCCTTACCCTCATCATGCATGGGGTAATACACTAGTATCGTATTATCGTAATAAATCACCTTGAAGATCGATGTTGGAAAACTATAACCCAAAACGAGGGTAATAATTCTCCCCTCCTTACCCAATAATTAAACTAAATGGAGATAGGATAGTCATTTTGGGAAAAAAAATTATGTTTAATATAAATGGAGTAGCTATCTGAAAACTCTTCAAGAATCAAAGTGGAGCAACATAAAAGAAAAAGAAAAGAGAATAGACAATAATCTCATCTTGAAAGTTACACTTAATTGTGTTTTTTTAGAACCATACTCTATATATCGTTATATTAAATATTATATATACTTCTAATTGAATGATCTTTTTGAAACTCTGATGTTATGTAATACAAAATTTGTTATGATATTACATGCTTATCTGGCACTATTCATGCATGCTTCTTGAAAGTGTTCTTTCAAATAGATAGTTAGATTTTTCCTCTTGGCAATTGTTAAACATACTTTCTTTTGATAATGTATGTTATTAGTAACATTACTTTTCCCCCTTTAAATATCTTGATGTGCCAATCAGTTTTAAAATAATATCAGTGAAGGATTATATGAATCTTACTACTAGAATAAGGAGCTGGAGTAGTAGAAAGTTGGCTTATCGGGGCAGACTAGTCATGGTGAATTCTGTGTTGTTAAGCATTAAAGTATACTGGTTATAGGTGTTTATCATCCCTAGGAAAGTGATTAATAAAGTGGAGAGCATTTGTAGAACCTTCATGTAGACTGGTGAGTCTTATAGTGGAAAATCAGGTTATGTTACATGGGTTAAGGTTTGCTTGCCTAAGTAGCAGGCAGATTTGCCACTGGAATACAGCTGCTATGGGGACATATGTATGGGCAATTGCGTCAAAGAAAGACATTTGTCTGGATTAAGTGAGTAAGTGAACTCTATGTGAATTGAAGAACAATAATTGGTGGGATTACCAATCTCCAGTGGGGAGTAGTTGGTACTGGAAGAAGGTTTGTGGGGTTAAAGATATACTAAAAGAGGTGATTGTAGTGACTACTATGATTAAGGTGAATCCTTACTCAGGTTGCAATATCTATTCTAGTTTGATTGGGGATCTTGAGTTCTTGACAGAGTTCAGTGGGATAAACAAGTTTGGAACATGATAACAATTCCTAAAGCACAGGTTTTTCACTTGGCTTGCAATGAATAACAGACTCCAGACTACAGCAAGGCTGTTCAAGATTAGTATAAGTGATTTACTCTACATGTCTCATTTGTAGTATATGCCAAGACCATATGTTGTTCTAATGCAGTTATAGTCAGGCACTCTAGAGGCAGATTAATCAGTGGCTGCAGAATGGCATCATGGTCAACACAATTGCTCAAATGGTGCGTTCGATTAAAAGATGCCGGAAAAGCAAATTCAAGAAGCGTGTGTACTCAACTACCCTTGCTGCTGTCATTTATAATATTTGGACGGTTAGGAATGAAGTGTATTGGGAACAGAAAGATGCATCTATGCATAAAATTGTTGATGGTATATACTAATAATGCCAAAGAAAATTTTAAAAGGTGATAGAAAATGGATGAGGCAAATCACTCTACAATGGTGTAATTAGTTGTTCCTAGCTTTGTTGGGGAGGGTCCAACCAAGTTGGTTTTTCCCATCAAAGTCTTGATGTTTGGTTGTATTGTTTTTTTATTGTTTGTTATAAATATCTTTCTTAATTAGCAAAAAGAAAGCAATATTACTTTTAACCAAAAAAAATATCTATTTTGACTATTTAGAGATCCAACTTTATCATCAAACTCCCACCCCACACCCCACCTCCCCCCTACAATTACACCATCTTTTCATATTGCTATTGACTATATTGGAATATTTGTATCCGATGATTTAATGGTCAAATTAATTTTTTGTCAAACAAAAAAGTTACAAACATTTATTGAAAAGTTACCCTTATTCTATAAAAAATTTCATGAAGTTAAATTGTTTGTAACTTCTCCATAAATTATTATATAAAAAATTTAATGAAGTTAAATTGTTAAACAAAAGCACTCAAAATCAAGCAATATACAGAAGAAATTACTTCGTCTGACCAAAATTGCAAGGTCAAATGATCTGAACGGACATCAAGCTTAACTATACTACATATGCACAATATGAGTATACACTTGCGAACATATATGGAGTAGTGGATAAAAGTCGTGTAATAAGATGAGAGATCACAAAATCAAGTTTGTTATATTTCTACATAGTTATACACTTATACTTGGTATAGGGAGAAGGTTTATATCTCTCATGATTATAACATCATGTAATCAAATCGTCGTTAAGGCACTTTAGTAACTTTTGCCTAATGAAATCAGCTTTCAATTATTGTTTAAGCAACAGCGAGTACTATATGCTTACCTGAATGTTCTTGTAAATGTCTTGTCTCAATACAGCCATGGTAGGACCTATCTTATCTGCAAGAATTTGACAGAAATACGCAAACCATCAAAACTTTATTGATAATAGAATTATAATGATTTCAACATATATCGTCCTCCTTACTATGGATAATTGTATACGTGCTTACACTTAACAAGGAAGTTGAATATCTAATCATGGCATCATGCACGGACAAGCTACATTACAAGGAATATATCTGTTACATAGAAATACAATATGATGCTCAATGTTGGGTATATGGTAGTATATGAAGCTCATGGAGGTGTATGGGTGTGGAGATGAGGTTGCGTAGAAGAAAAACGTCATTTGGGACATAAGGCCAACTTTGAATGGACATATCTTTCAATCTATAAATGATTTTGAGGTGATTCAAAGTGGAGGTGATAGCTTGTTCCGAGAGCTTTCCAATGATAGGTCATACGTCCAATTCCGGTGAGAAACGAGAAAGTTATGACGATTTTACGAAGAACTGACAAAACTGACGGGTTCTGTCCGCCCGCGGGTTGTCGAGCGCGGCCGCGGGGTGTCGAACCGCAAAGCCTAGTTTTTCCGGTTTTTTGGTATTAATGAGGGTATAAATATAAACCCTAATTATGTTTATTCATAATTCATCATCTTTAAACACATAGTTTGAGAGAGAGAAAGCTTTAGAGAAGCTCTTGAGTGCTTTTGTAATCTCTATCAAACTTCATCGATTCCTAGTGCAGATTCGTGGTTTTTCTCCCAGTTCTTGGGTTTCCACGTAAAATTTCTGGTGTGTTCTTTCCTGTTTTATTATTTGATATTCTATTATTGTTTGCTATTATTCTTAGATTGATAGTCAATAGAACTTACAAGTGGTATCAAGAGCTAGGTTTGATTATTGTCTAGATCTAGAATAATTAACAATGGAGGATTCAAAGATTAGAATTGAAAGTTTGATGGGACAGATTTTGGATATTGGAAGATGCAAATAGAGGACATCTTATATCAGAAAAATCTTTATCAACCTTTGTCTGAAAAGCCTGCTGAGATGGAGGAGGCTAAGTGGAAAGTACTGGACAGACAGGCACTAGCGGTGGTGCGTTTGACATTGGCTCGGACTGTGGCGTTCAATGTCAAGGATATCAAAACAACGGCTGGATTGATCAAAGCACTGTCAGATATGTATGAAAAGCCCTCTGCAATGAATAAGGTATATCTGATGCGCCGTTTGTTTGGTTTAGAGATGAATAATGGTAGTTCTGCTGCTGAACATATTAATGAATTTAATTCATTAATAAGTCAGTTATCTTCGGTTAATATTGCCTTTGAGGATGAAGTGAAAGCCCTAATTTTGTTGTCCTCTTTACCTACTGCTTGGGAAACTGTTGTAACTGCTGTTAGTAATTCCTCTGGTAAAGAGAAATTGGTTTATGATGTTGTCCGTGATCTGATTTTGAGTGAGAGCATTCGAAGGAAGGAGAGTGGAGAATCATCTGGAGCATACAGTGCAGAAGGTAGAGGGAGGGGAAAAGGGAGGAACTTTCAGGGAAAATGGAGTCAAAGGGGGACCGGAGTAAGTCAAAAGGCAGGCTAGTGTTACTTGCTGGGGTGTGGTAATGAAGGACATTTAAAGAGAGATTGTCCTAAGAAAGTGAATGGGAAAGGGAAGAAGAAGGTTCAAGAAAGTGATGATGAAGAAGAAGCATCAACTAACTGGTTTCTGAGTACGATTCCGATGCTTTGATGGTAAGCATGGATGATCAGGAAGAGTTGGTTGGGTGCTCGGGATCATGGGTCTTGGATTCGGGTTCTTCTCATCATTCCTCACCATGCAAGGAGTTGTTTCGGAATTTCACCGGAAAACTTGAAAAGGTCTACCTTGCGGATGGCAAGGCAGTGGAAGTCATGGGAAAGGTGATGTGAGTGTGAAACTCACTCATGGTGGCTCGTTGGAGTTGAAGAATGTCAATTTCATCCCAAGGTTGAAGAAAAACTTGATATCGGTAGCCCAACTTGCTACATCGGGTTACAAGGTTGTGTTTGATGGTGGTTCTTGGAAGATTGTCAAGGGAGCAATGATCATAGCTCGTGGGACAAGGACTGGAACACTTTACACCATGGGGAGCACAGTGAAGGGTCCGGATTGGGATGAAACTTCATGTAAGGTGTCGTTTGGTCGGAAAACTATCGATAGTGGGCCAAGGGATGAGAACCGTGGTGAAGCGGTATCCCGGTGGCAAATTGACCGGTAAGCGAACAAGGTGAAGACGGCACACAAGCATGTAGTGCCGGAAATCCTAAGTGGAACAAAGGGTGTATTGTTCGAGTGGGAGCAATGTGAGTTTGCTTATAGAACAATGAGAAGCTTCTTTGGCTTAGGTGGTATTGGTTTTATTGAAGTTTGATGAGACTTCAATGTGCTTCTTTGGTTGGAGAGGAAGTGATTATCTTCTTTAGTTGTAGAGGAAGGGATCTTCATTTGGTTGTGCTTGTCTCTAAGGTGATCCGACCTCCGGGGTAGGAGGGTGTGTAGGTTCATGGAGTGATGGTGCAATGATTTGGAGTTTAGTGATTAAGAATCAAAATCGGTGTAGACTTTGATATCTTTTGAATTGGAGTTGGTGCAAACTTCAATGTTAGTTTCCTTGGTGTAGAGGAGATGTTGTCATGGGATGCTTGATGTATGTCATGGTTTGGACACGACTGAGATTGCTTTTGCAGTGGGAGTTGTGTGTAGGAAGATGAATGAGAGGATGATGAAGGTATGAAGTTTTCTTCACTTACACCTATCTCCAAGTGGGAGATTGTTGGGTATATGGTAGTATATGAAGCTCATGGAGGTGTATGGGTGTGGAGATGAGGTTGCGTAGAAGAAAACGTCATTTGGGACATAAGGCCAACTTTGAATGGACATATCTTTCAATCTATAAATGATTTTGAGGTGATTCAAAGTGGAGGTGATAGCTTGTTCCGAGAGCTTTCCAATGATAGGTCATACGTCCAATTCCGGTGAGAAACGAGAAAGTTATGACGTTTTACGAAGAACTGACAAAACTGACGGGTTCTGTCCGCCCGCGGGTTGTCGAGCGCGGCCGGGGTGTCGAACCGCAAAGCCTAGTTTTTCCGGTTTTTTGGTATTAATGAGGGTATAAATATAAACCCTAATTATGTTTATTCATAATTCATCATCTTTAAACACATAGTTTGAGAGAGAGAAAGCTTTAGAGAGAGCTCTTGAGTGCTTTTGTAATCTCTATCAAACATTCATCGATTCCTAGTGCAGATTCGTGGTTTTTCTCCCAGTTCTTGGGTTTCCACGTAAAATTTCTGGTGTGTTCTTTCCTGTTTTATTATTTGATATTCTATTATTGTTTGCTATTATTCTTAGATTGATAGTCAATAGAACTTACACTCAATTGTAAGATTTCAATTTCGACATTATTATTATTACTTCTCTTGTGCTTTTATTTTATTACACTCTAATCTTCTACTTTTATATGTTACATGTTACTAATAGTCTCTTAAACACCTACAGACCATTTGTATATTTAATTACGTATTAACAATAATTACACAAAGTTGAATATTTAAAATTACACATCTAGACAAGTTTAGTAATTATATTGTAAGAAATTACAGTTAAAGCTGGAAACATAGGGTTGGAATATTTGAATTTAGTAATTGTGCACATAAATTACTCATCTCGAAGGGTTATATAGGTATAGGCATGTAGGTGTAACTAGGAGTGCTTATAGCACGAGTCATTCCCGAACTGTGCTGAGTTCAGCGTTGCTCGTTTATTGTTTAGTTCGACTCGGCTCGGCTCGGCTCGTGAGCTCAATAAGTGAAGACCGGCCCGAGCTCGTGAGCTTCTCTCAAGGCTCGAGCTCGATTTGAGACAAATTAAAAATAAATCAATGCAACATTAAACCAAATAAAAGATTCATATTCGACATTTAAAAAAAATGTTGATAGCTCTTGTATAATTATAGACTAAATTCAATATTGTAACATGAATAAATAAATTTTACTTTATTTTTACATACTAACCAAACAAATTACTCACAAATATAAATAAAAATGGACAAATTAGATCTAAAAGGATACAAAAAGAAAAATCATTAATTGTTCAATGCAAAAACATGTATAAAAGGATACAAATAATCTCTTTATTATAAAATAATAATTGCGAGTTTTTTCACGAGATTTTCAAGCCGAATTTGATCTTGTTCGGCTCGGCTAGCTCATTAAGTTCTCGAGCCGAGCCTGAATTTGAGCTACCATGTATCGAGCTTTAACCGAGCCTAGTAGGAACAATTCACGAATAGGTGTAGCTCATTATCCCCCCCTAGGTGTAACTAATAGCAATTTTAGTAGATACTTTTTCTGTATTTTTTAATCATTCCAACTTACTTTTGTACAATCTCCAATGCACATCTTCAACAGTTCATATCTCTAAATTGGTATTAGTAAAATTATAAAAAATTGATATTCTTAAACTACACATCGAGATAAAACTAACAAGATCTTATATGAATATATTTTTTTTTATATATAACAATCACTAAACATGGTCAAAGTTTTAACTATAACTAGAATATTACAAGTAAAAAAGACAAAAAAAAAAAAAAAAAAAAATAGAAGGGAGTACTATAAAGACTCAATGGTATTACCTTTCACACAACACATAAATCATGTACATTTTCTCCCTCTGTTAACTTCTAGGGTAGGGAATTGGAGAATAATGTACGGGTGAGTCGTATCTAGGGTAATAATACCCGAGGAAAAGTTCAGCAAATCAACAACCAAACAACATGCTCCTTCCCACTTTAAGTTACAACTAAGGAAAAACTACTAACCCAAGAAAACATTTAGACATAACTACGTAAGTAAGATAGAACTTTGTCTTTTTATGTATATACTCTACATACATTCGAAACGTCACAAAAGAAAAAACCTATATATATGGAATTCTATTATATAGTCACATGCTGTGTTGCCCCTATCAAATATCAAGTGCATCTTAACATGATTAACTCGTATATACAAAGCAGAATTTTCGAAATTATATAGACCACATATATCCTACCTATACTGCTATACAGAAAGATAGTAGAAATTAAAAGAAAAAAGATGACATGATAAATTTGTGGTTAGTTGAGTAAAAGATACAAAACGACAATTAACATACATGAGGTATCCACAAGTCTGATATTGACGAGCAGGTAACTAGCTAAAAGTTGAAAGCAACTGCAAACAAAAGCAAATTCAATAGTAAAGTTCATTTTGATGGTTGAGAGAAAATAATTACCAAGAACTTGAATGAGGAAAGAGCATATTGAGAGAAAAGGCCTTGTGGGTATGTTTGAAACTACCAATTTTTGTTGATCATCACTAATTTCTGCACCAACAGCAGCAGCAGCAGCAGCAGCAGCAGCAGTCGTCGCGGCAGCTGCAGCAACAGTTGCTGCTGCAGGAGGCTGAGCCTTCTTGTTGTTGTCGTGGTTGTTGTCGTCGTTATTTCTTCTAGTACGACGAATAAGTTTGATGAGTAAAGAAAGCTCTTCAATGATAGATTTTACTTCTGTTTTAGTTTCCAACTCTCTTTTCCTCTTCATTTTGACTCTGCAATAAGCTCTGTGATCTTAATAAGAGAAGTCTTAATCTCGTTGAATATCTGTGCGTATATATATATAGATAGATAGGATTGGATTGGCGGTGTGTTTTATAAAAAAATTGATACGAAAAAGAGAGGCAAACTGCCTAAGAAGCTTACATATTTTATTATCAATTCCAAGTCTTTTCGTTTGTTAATGCCTGTTGACAAAAAATAGATATAAAATTCCAAGTCTTTTTTATGCTCTTTTGAAATGTTCTCAACTTATAGAATTTTTTCAACTGTTTTAATTTACATGATTAGCTCTTCTAAAATTAGAATTGATTCAAGAAAAATTACACGTAGTGACATAATGACGACCCAAGTTACAATCATTGAGATGATCATTAGAACGAATTTGATACACTAAAAATTTAACTACTTTAGACAACTATTCGCATTAATCACTAATTTCAAATTTTCGCTAAATTATTTTGCTTCAAATTACTAAAACGGAAAAAACTTTTGGATTTCATTGGTTTCCAACTTAGTGACGAACATACAATCCATGGTAAAATCTTTCATGAAAAACATAATTGGGGCTTGATTCCACAATCGAGGAAAGCAACATAGTCTAATTACTACATTTAAAACCTAAGGTAGTAAATTTCACAATCAAGCAGAGTTAAGGGGGTAATTTTGCCACTTTCATATCCGACCGTATTATACTATTATGTAATCTCGTGATTACAAATCATCATATTAGATTAAGATTAATAAACAAAAATCAAATCTTTAATTTCACGCATAAGGTAGCAATTGATGTCTATAGGGCCATAAAAGTGTTCGATATATGATTTCGTGTGGTTTGAAACAAATCAAACTTCAAAGAAACGGTTTGACATTTTGCTAAACCAATCAGCAACACATTAGTGTAATGTTACTAGGAACACCCCTCCTCCTAGTTACTCTATGAGTGACTTGAACTCGGTTTGTAATATGGTTATAATGGAGATTTAATTTATAATATGATGCTTTCGTACCAAAAAGAATAAATCGAAGCACATTATGAAACATACGGCATCAAAAAGCACGTCACATAAACGTATTTGGTTTGCAGTTTGATAATTTTTGTTTTAATATTTAATCAACCATGTAATTTTGTTAAAAGCTAAGGCCTCATTAAAGAACCTATAAACTATTGAAAATGAATATAAAGTATCAGAAGATACACTTCTGGTTGAATATTCTGCTTAAACAAATGTTATTTGGCTTTTGAAGCTTGATTTAACTTTTCAGCTTAAGATAATTTATGTGCTTTTGATTTGATTGTCACAAGATCAACCATATATAAACCAAATTAATTAATTCACGTATTGCGGTTTGCTTAAAATTTCAAACAGGATCACAATTCTAAAACCACAAATCAAATCAAACTGCTAAAAAAATGGCATGAAATGATTTAGATCGAACTTTAAAAACCTCTGGTTTTCCATACAATATGACCCGACCCCAAATTTTTAGTAATTTCTAATATGAAGTGTGATGGTGACCTTAAATTTGACTTGATCATTTATCAAGACAAAATCATTTATTATATCTATTTTTGTGTTGCTGACTCGAAATAATTATTGACAATTTGCATTGTTTACTGTTCTTTTGCGTGATCACCCACTGATTACTTAAAGAGCAGTATGTAGCTGGGGAAAGGGTGATAGTAAGACCCCAAAAGTATTCACCGACTATTATCTATCATGAACTTGATACTAGAACAAGTAACTTAAGCACAATGTGTCATGCGGCCAGTTTGTTATTCTAAATTGTCTAATATCTTACTACCTCCGTTTCAAAATAAGTGCAACATTTCCCTAAAATGGAAATGTCATAATAAGTGCTACCAAGCTTGTTTTGGAAATTTTTTTTCATTTTAATTACGAAAGTGCCATTACTTAATATCTTTAACAACTCAATTAACTCCCCATCTACCAACCTAAACCACATTAATTACCCAAATCCTTCCCTCCCTTTTTTTTTCTAATCTCCTCACCTCATCTGATCATATCTCTCTCTCCATCTCATCTCATCTGAAACTTTCCCCAAACCACAAGAACCCTAATTCATCAACACATAGCATCTCAAACCCTAAACCACGAAGAACCCTAATTTCTAGAAAAATTTACATTCGATTCTTGAGATCTTTTTTTTTACCTCGCGAATCTACACTTCTTCTTCTTCTCTCTTCTCTAAACCACGAAGAACAGTAGTTTCTTGCAAAAACAGTGTTCGAAATTTTTAGATCTGACTTCGCGAATCTAGTTTTCTCCTTCTTCTTTCTTCTCTCTTCTTTTTCTCATCTTGTTATGGAGTATTCGAATTTTGCAGATGCGATTTTCGCATCCGATGGTGGTGGTGGTGGTTGCTGAAGTTGAAATGGCGATTTTGGGGTGGTTTCGAAGGGGATGTTGGTGGTTTTGGGGGTGGTTTCAAGGGGATGGTGGTGATTTCGGGGGGGGTTTCGAAGGGGAGGTGCTGGTTTCGGGAGTGGGGAGGGAAAATGCGGTGTTTTCCGGTGGGCAGAGGCGGCAGAGAGGGAAAGAAATTATTGCTGTGGTGCGGCGGTGGTGGCGGTCGCGATGGTCGGTGGTGGCGTTGTTGTGGTATATGGCAAGTGAAAGGGGTTGGGCTTTAAAATTATTGGGTAATTAGGGTAGATATTTTATTTAATTAAATTGCCTAAACTTCTTTTTAAGTGTGGTCCCCAACTTTCTCTCTCTAGGAGCATTGGTCTGTGTGCCACTTCTCTATGTTGCACTTATTTAGAAACGGAGGAAGTAATTCTTAATACTTGCTTCCTCCATCTCAATTTATAGTGCTTATATTCTGGGTGTTTCAAAATAAGTTTTTTAGTTCTCATCTTTCTACTTTTAAAATAGTAGTTTATTCTTGTTCTTTTTACTTATTTTTACATGGAAGTTGAAGCCACATAACCCACACATACATAATATTTGTGCACTTTTACATGGAAATTTATAGCCACATTTAATACTTGTACTTTTCAGTGCAAATATATATATTTTCAATGCAAATACTTATCATTCCTATGCGAGTACTACAAATATTTTGTAGATGATCAAAATGAAGGTCAGATCACGCCGCCACTACTAAAAATTGGCTCGTAAAATTGGACGGACTGACTAGATTTTTTTTTGCCCAAAGCCTGCTTTTTCTGGCAAAAAATAGTGGTCTTTTCGGGAAAAAATCGGATCGAGCCAAATTTAGGCTAATAAATCATTTTTGGCTTGCCCCAAACTCGTCCAAAACCGAAAAAATCGAACGATTCCCGAAACTGGGCCCAAAAGAACTGCCCAAGCCCGAGTATTTTCGGGCCAAGCTATATTTAATCAGCTCTAAAATATTTAATAGAAATGATAAGTTCATTAATTCTTGTGCAAAATGAGAAACAAGCACTATAAATTGGGACAAAGGGGTATTAGAAGGGGAAAAATGTAATCATTAATAAATGGTAACAAGTTTGAAAGTTTCATGAATGACCTAACTAGACACGAAGTGTTTTTATAAAGGTCGTCTCACTTTATACCTAAATTAGCTTTTGGACCCGCAAGAAGCACTTGATATTTTTGTTAAATATATTTATGTATACCCTATGAATAAGATAACTTTGTTTCAAATAGTGTTTGCTTACAAATTTTCTTTATAATAAAACGAACGCGTAGTTCTTTTTAAATACTTAAGAAAGAGTTAACACATTAAATGATCGAGTCAATACTCTTTTTTTGAAGGGAAAGATTAGTGCATAAATTAATCAAGGGACAAAGTGATTATAAGTAAATACAGGGTCATATATCTGGGACAATGATTCACCCATCATTGTGCGATCAAAAGGCATTATCTTAGCAAGATTATGAGCTACCGAATTACCATCTCGTTTAACACGAGAAAAACTAATAACATCAAATCTAGAACATAAATCAATAATATCTCCTAAAATTGCATCCAGATCTAAAAAATAAATTGTAGTTGTCCAGAGACGATTAACAAGAGCTTGTGAGCCGGACTCGATGACCACCTCCTTTCTCCCATGCCTTCTCGCCCTACAAGCTGCCATGAAGATAGCTTTACACTCCGCCACGTCTGGAGGCCTGGTGGCCTGCACTCTTCGGACGACTGAGAAAAGAATACGCCGAACATGGTCTCGACCAAGAGCCCCGAGCCCTACCCATCCTTCCTCGCTAAGGGATACGTTAGCATTAATCTTGATCTTCCCAGGCATGCCCATTTGATCAGGCTTGGCACAACTTGCTTCCTCCTACCCGAATAAATGCAGTTGGAGTACAAACCAAAATCTCCGACATGCCTGAACACAAGCTGGATAACAATTGCAAGAGGGGTTGTTTTACCTTCAAAGATGAAAGAGTTGTGTTGTTCCCATAAGTTCCACGCCAAATAACAACCACACTGCACAAGCTTCACATCCAAGTCCATCCATCTCACTAGCACTAGCACATCACAGAAACTCTCGCTCTCGTTCTCATATAATATCTCCCCACACCCACTTCCCAGCCACACTTGCTTGATTCTGACACACATGAATAAAGCATGTTGCATTGTGTCCTCTTTGTCTGGACACTAGGGACATGGACCATCTTCGAATAAATTTCGAGCCTTCCCCGTAGCTCGAATCGGGAGGGAGTTGGTGCAAAGCCTCCACAAAAATTGCCGGACCTTGGGTAAGACATCCAGCTTCCGTAGTTCGACCCAAGCTTGGTGGAAGTTGTCTGAATTACCCCCCCCCCCCTTTACCAATCATGTATGCCATTTTGATAGTCTATGAACTATCTTTTGAATAAGCCCAAACAAGCTCATCTCTCCCTACACGAGAAACAAGTGGAATGGAGATGATGTATATTTTTTCCTGTTTCACTAAAATAATGGTCAATTAAATCAGTTTTCCATTCCATAGTTTCGTAATCTATGAGATCTTTCACTGTCTCCACCCCTACTACCCTCTCACTTTCAATGAAAAGACCATGTTCATGTCCTACCCATGGACCGACCATACATCAATAATACACCCATTGCCCACCGTCCAAATCAAACCTTCATGACTAGACTCTTTGCACTCCAAATACTCCTCCATGAAAAACTATTTGAGTACTCTAGTCTTGCCTCCATAATATTCTCATATGGGTAATACTTTGCACTCATCACTCGACTAAGAAGAGAATCTTTATGATGCAGTAAGCGTCATACTTGTATTCTTAACAAAGCATCAGTAAACACCTTCAAATCCTTAAAACCCATTCCTCCCATACACTCAGGCTTGCACATTTTATCCCAACTCATCCAATGCATTTCATCTCATCCCCCTTCCCACCCCACCAGATGCGAGCCATTGCTGCATGAAAGTCATGAATCATAGCCACTGGAAGCTTATAAACACCCATGAGATATATTGGGAGGGCTTGTATAACAGCTTTGATCAGCACCTCTTTTCCTGCTCTTGAAAGAAGCTTTTCATTCCAGCCCCTCAACTTCTTACACATCCTGTCAATAAGGCCCCTAAAAATAACTTTCTTCGATCTCCCACTCCCAGTTGGAATGCCTAGATACTTTTGATATCTATCCACCTCCCGCATATGAAGGAGAGAAATCATATCTTCTTTCCGCTCACAGTTCACACCTTTGCTAAAAGAGACTTCCAACTTTTCATAATTAATTTTCTGTCCGGATGCTGCTTCATATTTGTTGAGTGTATCAACTATTGTCTATCATTCCTATCGAGTAGCTCTAGCAAAAAAGAGACTGTCATCCACAAAAAGAAGGTGGATATCTCAGGTCCATTTCAGCTATCTTTATCCCCATGAAGTTCGCCTGCATCAACTCTCCAATGTATCATTTGAGAAAAAGCATTGGCCACCATAATGAATAAGAAGGGGGACAAAGAGTCTCCCTGTCTCAATCCACAGGAAGGAACCACCGATCCGCATACTTTTCCATTGATGATAAAGGAGTAGGAAATAGTTATCACATAGTTCATCACCAGATTCACCCATCTACCGTCAAAGCGCATAGTTAACAAGAGCTTTATGAGAAAACCCCACTCTAGCTACTCGATCATAGGCCTTACTCGTGACAAGTTTCATTGCCACTAGACCCTTCCTGCTATCACTTCTCTCCTTTATAGAATGAAAAATTTTCAGCGGAATCAAAGACTTATCTGTTATCATAGAGCCCAAAACAAAGGCACTCTTATTCTCCAATACAATTGTGGGGAGAAAAATCTTAAGTTTGTTTAACAGAGATTTAGAAGCTATCTTATACAAGACATTACAGAGACTTATGGGTCTAAATTCATATACAACAGTTGGTGAGTGTACTCTGGGGATAAGAGCAATGTTAGTATAATTAATATTTTTCGGGAAAGAAACACCATTGTAATAAATTTCTCACAAAATGGAATACTTCATTGCCTATTATTTTCTAGAATCTCTGATAAAATACAACGTGCATCCCATCTGGCCCTAGAGCTTTACCAACGTGCATTTGACAGAGAGCATTGTAAATTTCATCCTTTGTATACGACTTACCAAGATCTGCATTGAACTGAGGAGTAATTGTTGATCGAACATACTTCAATAATGCTTCTAAATTCTCTGTTGAGGGTTTAGTCGAAGTGAATATGTTGTCAAAATATTTACCCACCTCCGCCTCTATCATCTCTCCGTCATCCTTCCAAACTCCATTCCCATTGCAAATGTCTTTAATATAGTTACGTTGTTTCCGTTGCGACGCTTTATGGTGAAAGTATTTTGTCTTCCTATCACCATCTTTAACCTCGACAACTCTAGAATGTAAATACTAGTAGGCTTCTTGCTTTGCATTTAAATCATCAAGTTCTTTCTCCATGGCCGTACACTTCTCACAACTTGCCTGCGAAACAACCTCTTTTTGGGCCTCATGGAGCTGCTCTTCTAGCTTCTTAATTTTTCGAGCAAAATTCCCACTCCCATCTTTGCTCCACCCCAGCAGCGCTCTAGCAACCTCCTCTATATGAGCATGTATCGTCTCCTCTTCACCAGCCCCCACACATTCTTAACCACCTTTTCGAACCCATCCTCAAGCAATCAACCACGATGTTTCAAACCTGAATGGTTTTTTTCTTCCCCGGAAGCACCTGTTGGCAGGCGTGCATCGCAACAATATTGCAGCATGGTTTTAGTCAATAATATAACTATGATTGTAACAATAAACCAATAACTAAGAACGTTAGGGCTAAAAAAGATGTTACACAACATATTATAAATTTAAGCATGTATCTCTATAATTGTTATCCATAAGTACTTGTACTTCATGCAACTGTTTTAAATCTTAGGTATACCGAATATTATTCAACTGTATGATATGAATGTGATTACAAATGAAACAAGGGTTTTTGAATTTTAATTATTCGGGACAAAAACAAATAAGATAAAGGGATAATACTCTTCTTCCCATCAAAACTAGAGAATATATCACTAACCACAATTTGGAGATACACACAACTCTCAATCTATGTGTTTTGTTTTAGACAAACTGACTGAATGCACAAGAACTCCAAAGTTTTAACTTAAAATGAACTTTATTTTAGGAGGCTAGCTAGGTGCATATCAATTATAGAAGATGAGCAAGAAGATATGGCTTGTTAAGCATCCATATGGATGAATATTATAAGAGGAAAAGTAAGCACACTTTCCCCTAAACTATCCTAGAATCTAGCATAAATAATTCATGGATAGTCTAGAGCTAGGAAAGATTTGTTGAACTTTCCTAAAATCCTAAAAAACTTCCCGGCATTAGTGAGAGCATGTACAATGGTTGGTGTCTCTCCAACTAGCTCTCCACACTCTCGCTCCTATCCTCTCTCTTCAAGCCACTCTCAAGAGACATGTCTAAAAACACCTAACAACAATAAAACTCTTTCAAAAGCTCTCCATTCAACTTTTCATTATTTTGGTGGTCCCCATGTCAATAAATGAACCTCATTTCATATTATGATCAAAGTTATATAAATAAAGTTATTCATGTAAGTTAAATATAATTACAAATTAAACTTTTGGGAAATTTGCACATAACCACCTTAAGTTTTCACTTATTTAGAAACTCCCACCTTTATGTTTTTTCCCCTAAATTTCCACCCGAACTTTACAAAACCTTTATAAACTCCCACCACTTAACAGATTTTGCGAAACTCTGTTAGTGGTGGGACCCACATCAGTTATTTCTTTTATTTTCCCCTCCAAACTACTCACTTCCCCCTTTTTATATGAGAAAATTTCCCTTTTCACCCTTTGATCATTCACCTACATCTTGTCAGAAGGAGGTCTGCCCCCTTTGTTGCTTGTGTTGGAGGGAAATTCTCTTATATAAGAAGGGGAAGTGAGTTGTTTGGAGGGAAAAACAAAAGAAATAACTGATGTGGGTCCCACCACTAACGGAATTTGGCAAAATCTGTTAAGTGGTGGGAGTTTATAAAGGTTTTGTAAAGTTTAGGTGGAAATTTAAGAAAAAAAAACATGAAGGTGGGAGTTTCTAAATAAGTGAAAACTTAAGGTGGTTTTGTGCAAATTTTCCTAAACTTTTTCATAATTTATGCAATATAGAATTTTTAAAAAACAATATTAATTATGAGTGCTAATATTTAATTCATAAATTTGGCAAGGAATGAAGAATTAACCTACAACCTGAAAAACTAATATTCATACTTATTCATTTGTTCCCCAAACTTTCTCCATACATGTTGAACCAAGTCATCTTGAAGCTGATTATGAGTTTCTCCATGACGAATTCTAAACCTTGCTTGTAAATACTCGTGCATTTCAGCCCGTCGTTTAGTGTTGTAGTGCCATGGTTCCGCACTAGTTGATGCCTCAAATTGAGATGGATCGTGATACAACCGGTATTGATCACGCTCATCTTCGACTCTCATATTGTGCAATATAATAGAAGCCATCATTACTTGTTTTACAAACTCTAGTTTATTATAAGAGTCGGTTAACGGATAATTGCAAAACGAGCTTGTAACACTCCAAATACACGTTCCACATCTTTTCTATAACACTCCAAATTGAGGATTATTAACAGTTCCTGGATAATTATTTTGTGAATAATCATCAATATAATTGACACAGGGTATGGACATTCCAGCATTTGGATTCCTTTGATTTCTTGGAAGTACGTACTTGGGTATTTCTAAAATTTGGGTTTGAGTTGGTATTCATTTTTTTTCTAAACATTTAAAAAAAAAATTAAATATGGGTGGGATATGAAAAAGATAGTAAAATATCCCATATGAGGCTCATTTTATAGATAAAGGAAAATTATAATTGTTGGCATAGTAATTATTACCATCTTTTTTTTAATTTTTTTTTAAAAAGATCATTAAATGGTTGCATGAAGAAAATAGAATTTAAGTAATAGTAATAAGAAGTGGGTCCCACACTTGGAGAGCCATCTCTCCATCAACCGAAATGGTATCTCCCCCAAGAGCCACTTTGCAAAGTGTCTCCATGGAGAGACACCCAAGACACACCCAAGAGCCCCATTGTTGTGTAAGAGATGGCTCTTCATTTTCTCTCTCCTTGGAAAGCTAGTTGGAGAACTAGTTGGAGAGTCCCATTGTACATGCTCTGAGGAGACTCTCCTTACATACACGCCGATTCTTAAATTATTTTAGGCAAGATTATTTTTTTGACTTGGAGCTAAGTAACCAAATGTCTAACATCTATGTTCCCTTTCGTGTTAATTCCCTGACGGCGAATTCCATACTTTTGGGGCCCATCTATTCCATTTATCGAGCCCTGAAGAAAACCCTTGAGATACTTGTGCAGGGGAACGTAATTCAAAGATTACGTCTTCCTCTCTATTTCGGCACATCACATGCTCATAATTAACTAGAATAAATTAACTACTTCGACTAACTTAACTAATTATAACTATGCTTAAACCATGTAAAACATTTCCAAGTGGAAAGTAAACACAATGGAAGCCAAACTAAAACAATTAATTACTGAAAATGATTATAGAGAATAAATAGATGACTATATGTGTAACTCCTCGTCTTTCTACTATTAAGATACTTAACAATATCTACTTTAAATTGACTAAAAGACGTTAGCGGAAATAATGTCAGGACGGTTATGCTACTCTACGACATTAAATAAAGGTAAAACAAACTGAAGTTTTCATAGCTTTCAAAGTAATATCTCAAAACATAATACTGCTAATCATAAAGGAACAACCCAAAACCATGGTAAAAACATATATAACATCATCCAAAAACTACGAGATATGCAAGTCTTCAACAAAAACTCAAACTAGTCTAAATATCCTTGAGACCCAACATAATATAAGACTCTCTACTGTCTTCATAGAACTCATCGACTAAAAAAACTATGAGCAACTTCCTCTCATTACCGACCCACAACTCTGCTAGCCCAAGCAGTCACACGTCTAGAGCTCATTTCAATATGCAAAAATATATTAAATAATTCTACTGTTAGTGGGGAGTAACTAGCAGTTCTCTCCTAAAACAAAAGAAATCAAATTGTAATTCAGACATAGATTAATAAGAAAGGAAACCATAAGGACAAGACAACTATAACATGCATCCAAAATGATAAAGCTCACAAGTAATACAATGGAAAGTAAATATCAAGTAAATAAGATAAAATGAATAAACCGTCTCGAGAGTACTTAAATAATATTACAAGCATAGATAAGTTATTGAGTCAGAAACTGTACGCAAGTCAATCACAATTCACTTCCTAAGGTTTGTTAGACCGTAATCTCCAGGCCAGTCTTTGGGCTTGCGTTCCCCACTGCATGTGTTTAAGAATGGTCAAACTCCCGATGTAGGATAGAACATGCAAAACTCCCTAACCTCTCGAACGACAACAATCAACCCAGATTTACCCCTAGTTCGCAAACCAGTTAGTTGGCATGTTCTTCACCGGAGACTACATCTATCCCACCGGATGTTCTTATCTTAAAAATAAAATCTTAAATAACATAATAGTGTCATTCATCTCAAAACTATTCTTCAAAAGGGATGTCACCCAACCTTATACCCATAATTCATCAACAGATAACTCTTCAAAATTCCTTAAAATAGTAACTTACAAACTTACAACAATTGTCCCAAACACCAAAAACTATGAACACCACTAAGCCCCAACAATGATAATAAAAGAATTTTTAAAACACTAACAATATCAATTAGAAATGAATCATATCATATATGATCACCAACTACAAGGAAAAACATACGTACAAGCACATATGAAAAATCATACAACACAAAACTGTGCACTCGGTGCATGAGCTTGCGCTCAACGCCAACCTATGCGTCTGGCGCACGGACCAACCTATGTCTAACGCCACCCCCAATTAACACCAAGCATATTAAATCAGCAAAACGCACACAATTAATCATTTTTACAAAGACTAAACGTAAATATAATGATACTCAATTATAACCATAGTAACCTACAAATCATCAGCTTCCATGAATGTAAAAGGCCTCATTTTAATCCTGATTATTAAACCTTTAAATATTTAAAAAGAATATCATCAAACCCTTAATAAAAACACAATAAAAATTATTAAACTGATAAAAAGCGAGCAGGAAAATATCACAAAAACTATCATACGACCATTATAATTCTACTGACATATTACAAATTTTATTTCTAATTTTCAGACTCCAACATTAATTTTAAATATTAATTTACAGATTAGTCAAATAAGATCATATAATAACATGCATCAACCCACGGTGATACAGATTATGTAAAAAAATAGATTTTTCGAACTCGAAATATAATGATCACGATTTAAATACTAACAAACATGAAAATGCAAAAATAGAGAATTCAATTATTTGAAATCGTAAACATAGACAAAAATTATTATAAGACATTGAAAACATACTGCACACATAACATGCTTTATGAAAAATATTTCGGCAATTATAAAATTCATTCACTCATTCATTTATAAATTAGCCATAAACACACGAATTTTCAATTAAATTAATAAAATAGAAAAAACTCAAACAAAAATTATTTTCTTCACATAACATACTCATAGCATATACAATGAACAGACAAATAAATGTTCTTCAATAATATCATATGAAAAGTATTTAAAACAATTCCTAACGTAATAATCTAATACCGAAGTATACACTAATCTCTATCATTCTAAGATAACTACTAGTTATTTGGATCGTCGGAGACGAGCTGAAAACTGCTGCGATAATCCCCAATTATGCATGCACTTCTCTTCTTCTTCAAACCCCCAAAGCACCACGAACGACGAATATGCAAGTAGAAAAAGTATAGAACAATAAATGAAGAAAAGAAGTAGAAACATTTGAGAGAGAATGAAGAAGATGATGATGACATGATTTTTGTAAGGATGGCAGCAATAATAATATGATTTTAATCAGATTTTTGAGTGGTTTAAATAACTAATAAAAAGGGGTTTAATAAGTGAAACAATGAGGGGGTTAGGGAGGTTACAGAAATGCAAAGAGTCACCAAAACAAGATGAGAGAAGAAAAATATCTCCCTTTCCCTCCACATGGCCAGCTGATCCAAGCCCAATCTACAACAAAAAATTTTGGCCCAAAACATCAAAGATCTAAGCGACAAAAGTCCGTTGCGCGATAAATCGATAAGTTCCTAAATCACGCCTAAACTTTAAAAATATCTATTTAACAATGAAAAATAATTCTAATAAATTACATTATAAATACAAATATAATACACATAATCAGCACGTTAAATAATTAAAATATTTCGGCTTCCAATTATTTATAAAATATAAAAATCATTAATTTAGAGAAAATAATAGTTTTAGGGAAAACTTTTGCGAAAAACTAGGAGCAAAATTATGGGCTGTTACATATGAAAGTCTCACATGCATCATACTCCCGCTCTTAGAATCCAACTTATCCTTAACTTGTGTCAAAATAATCCAAGCAATGATCTAAATCAAGTGTATAACCACATACACAACCATATATTTTCTTCAGTCAATACTCTCTTTCACACGAAAAGTTAATCTTCCAAAACTCCAAATTAACAATACGCTCGTTCATCTTCTCTTTGAAAAGGAACAACATACGAGACCTTTGAAAAACCAAGATAATAAGCAACCGCTTGAGCTAAAGTGATAGAAACATCAACTAAAGTCTCAAATTATTCCATAATTTGGTATCACTCATTGCTTATGACAAACTGGAAAGATTAAATATTTATCGTTGGAACAAGAAAAAGTTTCAATCTTTTCTTCATGCTCAAGAATAGGTAGTTGTTGTGAACCTTCTTCCACTATGTCCCTGATTTCAAATTTTCTATTATATCGAGTAACAACTCATGCACATAACGGAGACACACGTTTCTTAATTGTGCTAACTGTTTCTCTTCCCGTACTAGTTTTATGTTTATCCGAAGTGTCCAAAAAATTATCACGAAACAAGGAAACATCCATGGAGACATCAATTAGAAAAACAACCAATTTGGGGAGATTGGATGTCTGTGACTACTGCAAACTGGTTTATTCTTTAAATACAATGAAATTTTTTATTATCAATGTTTGGCATGTTAGAAATCCAGGGAACCAAATATCATATGTTTATCCTATGTGTGAACTTCTTGCTCGTAACCTGCATTTTCAGTGTTATTTGGATCACAAGTTGTTAGGAGTTAAAATTGGAAGCCCTGGTCTGAAAGTCCCTTTTCTTACCTTGCAAACGATATGATGATCCTTGCTCAAGATACACGAGACAATTGTTTGGTGATTAAGAATGTTTTAGATAAGTATTACAAAATTCAAGTTGAATTGTGAATTTCCACAAGTCGGCTTTTTCATGTACGAAGAATGTGGTTGATATTGATTGTTTATATTTTCTGCAAATTTTGGCCATGGAAAATTCTTTTTATTTGGGAAAATATTTAGGCTGTCCTATTATTATGGATAGGATAAAAAAATACTTTTAGTAATGTGCTGGAGTTCAATAGTGGAAAAATGAAGAAGGGCTGCGCTGAAAAAGGCCTGTAGGGCTGCGCTTTTTGACAGCAGCCCTTTCAGTAGCAGCCCTTCACTTTTTAAGTAGGGCTGCGCTAGAAAAGCGCAGCCCTTAAGCTAGAAGGGCTGCGCTAGTTAGGAAAAAGCGCAGCCCTTCTAGCTTAGAAGGGTTGTGCTAGTTAGGAAAAAGCGCAGCCCTTCTAGCTTAGAAGGGCTGCGCTAGTTAGGAAAAAGCGCAGCCTTCTGAGCTAGAAGGGCTGCGCTTTTCCTAACTAGCGCAGCCCTTCTCAAAAAAAAAAAATTAAGAAAATTTTTTTTTTGACATTTTTTTACTCATAATCTCACATTTTCTGAAATTAAACAGAAGAGAAGAGAAACGAAACGAAAATACTAAACCCAAAACAAAAAAAAAGAATGAAACGAAAATGAAAAAAAGGAACAAAAACTAATATACAAAGAGAAGTATACAAGAAGTATACAGAACATTAATCAAAACAAAGATGAAAGACAAGAAATTATATACAAGAGAAGTATACAAGAACATTAATCAAAATAAACAAAGAGAAGTATACAAGAACATTAATAAAAAAAAGAGAAGTATACAAGACATTATCAAAAAAACAAAGAGAGTATCAAGAACATTAATCAAAAGAAGAGAAGTATACAAGAACATTAATCAAAATAAACAAGAGAAGTATACAAGAACATTATAGATCTGAAAATACAATTAACTACATCCAAACATTAACCTAATAATGTTTAAATACATAAAACAAAACCCTAATACATAATTTAAGGGAAAAAAAAATCGGAAAAACTTAAAATGCCTATTTGGAGGCTTAAACGAACTCGGAAGGCTTAAAAAGACTAAACATCACAGCAAAGCGGTGAGTTTGACTCGTTGGCCCGTTCCGCTCTCGAAAAGGTATCACAATAGGCAATCGGACTCCGTCGGCATGTTTAGTGCAAATAATTCAGGATTTTTGTTGCAAATGTTTATGGGAGTTTTTGAGAGAAAAGAGAGGATGAGAGAGAAGGAGCAAAGGAATAATGAGGGACGTGAGAGAGGAGAGAGAATGAGGGATAATATATTTGACGAATCCCGCTTAATATTTGAAGCCCGCGAACTTGAATTTTTCAAATTTTTTTAAGAAGGGCTGCGCTTTTCTTCAAAAGCGCAGCCCTACTTAGTCAGAAGGGCAGCGCCTTTTATGAAAGCGCAGCCCTTCACTTAGTAGGGCTGCGCTTTTAGAAAAAGCGCAGCCCTTCTGAAGTAAGAAGGGCTGCGCTTTTTCTAAAAGCGCAACCCTATTGAGTGAAGGGCTGCGCTTTTATAAAAAAGCGCAGCCCTTCTGTTGTGTAGGGCTGCGCTTTTAGAAAAAGCGCAGCCCTTCCTTTTTTTCCCCTAGTGGTTATCTCATTCTCAACTAGTAAAACGGAAAGCTAATTTTGTTTTCCATGTTGGGCGTGGAGTTTTTATTCAGTCTTATTTGGCCGCTAAGCTTAGTTTTCAAATGCAAATCTTCTCTCTTCCTCTTGCTATTCTCCAAGATCTAGATAAAATTAGTCGGAACTTTTTTTAGGAATAAAAATCCGAAATGTAAATCAGCTAATCTTATTGGTTGGGATAAAATCTGCAAACCGAAATATTTTGGTGGTTTAGGTATCCGTAAAGCTCAAATAAATAATATAGCGCTATAAATGAAACTTTTATGGCAAATAGTCTCTGACCATTCTAACTTGTGGGTTTTCCTTATTTTAGAAAATGTCTTTAATGAGACTAGTTAGAGTTACTCTCCCTCTAGTAGTGTCTCTTGGCAATGACGTAATCTTCTTAATTTGCGTCCTTTATTTAAGAAAGGTTTGAGATGGATTGTTGGTAATGGCGATAGTATTTCTTTTTGGCGTGACAATTGGGTTTATACTATTCCTTTGACATAAGTGATTTCTATTCCTTATGGGTTTGATCAAATTCTTGTCAACTCCTTTATTTTTATGGCTAATTCTAGGGATGTTGATTTATTAAAAAGTATGAATCCTAATCATATTGTTTTCGATATTCTGAATATTTTTATCCCTAGTGCTAATCTTGAAGATAAACAAATTTGGGGTCTCTGTACTGATGGTTTTATTTTGTTATGTCGGGAGCTAAACTTCCTCAAGGTTTTGGGATAAGCCCCCTAATGAAGTTAATTTTAATGGATTTAGGATCTCCACATCCCTTCTAAAATAACATGTTTCATATGGAAGATATGTTTGGATGGTCTTCCTACTAAAGCTAGATTGGAAGAATTCATGTTTTTTTTTCCAAGAGCGTGTTCTTTGTAATCATCAGTGCGGAGAAGTTTTCATGTCTTTTTTTGGTTGTCAGAGGGTGCATAAAGTTGCTTTTGCTTTGAACTCTTTCGGGGATTGACCTTTGATTCCTTGTGTTAATTATTCTGAAGACATAAGTAGTATTTGATCTTCTGTTAGAGGTATTATGAGTTAGATCACCTATGTAAGCTTACTTCGATTCGGTGGTTTGGCTGGTTTAGTATGAACAAAGTTATTTTTCAGGAGGAAGGCATCTTTTCTTTCAAGATTGTGATTCTGATTAAGAATTTTGCCAAGAAATGGTTCATGGCTTACAATGCTGATAGTTAATTTCTTTGTAATTTGGATATTAAGGATCATTCGAGAGTTATTTATAGTGTGGGGACTAGTCAGAAGGAAGTGTGGTGGTCCCTCCCTTTAGAAAACTCCGCTAAGCTAAATTTTTATGGGTTTAAGATTTCTAAGGGACATGCTTCTTTTGGATTTGTTATTCGTGATTTTCATGGTATAGTTGTGATTATGGGTGCTTAAAAGCTTCATCATTCTAATTCCATTCTTGTGGCTGAGGCTTGGGGTTGGGGGATAAGGGAGGGCACTAAAGTAGCTTTGCATATTGGTATAAAGAATATCCAAATTGAGGGTGATAATTTGACTGTTATATATTAATTTTGATCCCTTAGGAAACTGTGGAAGACTCCTTAATTGGAAAATTGATTCTTTGGTTTGTGATACTACAGTTGACTTGCTTTGATAAGGTCTCTATTAATCACTTCTACAGCGAGGCGAATAGGGTGGCGGATTTTCTAGTGCATAAGGGGCACTCATGCTCTAGTCTCTAATACTGGTTTGATGTCCACGACTTGGATCTTCTCTCCATCATCTCAAAGGATGCTTTAGTCTGGTTTTGTCTTAGAGGATAGCCTAAAAATATACTAAAAGAATTTATATCCCCCTTTTTAGCTAACTATGCATTTTTTATTTCATAGTAAAATTAATGCCTTATTTCATATGCAAGGGACACATAAGCATTAGCTCTCTATCGATCGACATGCGGCATTTGAATTTGGAAACAACTTGAGAAGATGAAACCTGGCAAATTGCTTGTAGGAGCGACACTATATGTGTGTGTGCAGGCCCACACACATGTTTTATATTGTTTATCAAACATTAAGTTAATACCCCCCCCCCCCCCCCAATAATTATGTGTTATGCGTCTCATAGTAACACGGTGAGACATAACTCCTAATCGGCTAATATAAAAGTTCACTTGTAAAATCACTATTTTAAAAGTATGGTAAACCCAAGAAAATTGATAATAAATTCAAATCAATTACCCCTCCACCTTTTAGGTCAAAAGTAAACGACAATTCATCTTGCTCGATCTTCCTCCTCTTCGCATAGACTCTTAAATAACTATGCGCCACACAAGCAAAAAAAAGAAATAAAGAAATACTAGTCTTACGGCTCGTTTGATTAGTGGTAAGAATGATGGTAATATAATGCATTTAAGTGTAAATTTGTAATGGATTTTCATAGATAATGCTACTATATCTCAAAACATATATTTTCTTGCTATAAAAGTTTACCATTCCTTATCATTTGAGATGGTGGTATTGAGTGTTAATAAAAATCTATACAAATATATTAAAAGGCGTGCGTGACAATGTATACACGCCACGTGGCACCTCCACGCAATGTATACACGCCACGTGGCACCTTTGTTACTACATTAGAATTGTCCAATGTTTACACAAGTGATTAGTCATGTCAATTAACAAAAATAAAATTAGCTTGCAACAAGATTTGAAACCGTGACCTCTTGCAAGTATATGACACAATTACCATCTCAACCAACTTTTAATCATGTTTTAAGTATCCACATTATTATATTTGTACATTTTCAATGTTGAATTTTCCTTAATATATTTTAATGGGAATGAAAAAAAATATATATCAAATTTGTAAAACAGTACTAATCCGGAGCATTGCCCGAGCCTAGATACTAGTTTATACTATAAATCACATATATTAAATTAAGTTTCATTACCATTAATAAAGACATGAGATTTTTATACAAAATGATACTAAAATTCGTTACAATTAACACCATTTATTACCTCCTACCAAACATATCGTGAGTTTCACCTACTAAAAGTTCGTATAAATTCTAGTACTTTAACACAACTCCTTTATTCTTTGATAAAAGGAGCTACAAAAACTGTGATGTTGATGGAAATAGATATCAATGATGGATAGTTGGCTACTACCTCCTCCACATGAATTACTTTTAACAATAAGCTTAACACAATTTTTCTGAAGTTTTATAGTAACAATTAAAGTAAACTCATCACCCTACCTACCCAAGCTAGGAACATTGTGAGCTGGTCGATATTTCAACTTTTTAATTCTCTAACTCTGAAATCTATGTATGATTGAAGAATTTTCAAGACTTGAATTCATGTCATAAGGTCGCACAATAATTATTCTGTTACTTCAAAGCGTCAACGATCAGAGAATCAAGCCGTTTAGGGCAGTTGTAGTTGACCTCTTTATATGGACAGCATTTCAATAATTATTTTGTCTTTCCAATTTTATTCTAGTATTTGTAGTTTGGGATAGTGCGAAATGGTAACACGATGAAAATTGTCGGAACTCCGAAACATAGAAATTTAATTGGTATACATAATTCAAATATATGATATTAGAGACGATGCAATGTTTCTGTATGAGAATACATGTAAAATTAAAGTAGGAAATTAGTTGCACAATTTGGTTAAACGCATGAAGAACGTGACCATATCGTAAATCGATTCTTGGATCTTATCTAGTAGATCTTATTCCAAGAGTGATGATTTAAGAACCTATTGAGATAAGTATTAGTATTAAACAACTTTTTGGTCAAACCTTTTCATCTTTATTTTATGGATCAGCTCATTTCTTTTCCCACTTAAAATTAATGTCTTTTTCTGTTTAGAATTTGTGGAACAGATCAATCATTGTACATAAAATATATGTTAACCATGTCGTAACGTTGTCCCCTCATGTAGACATAGCCAAAGAATTACTACAAGGAAAAGTAAGCTTGATGTAGTAGTCAGATTTTCGGTTTGTATCTTATAACTTTGAGATTATCGGATTAAAATTAAGATTACATTATATAAGAGTATAAGTAATATATAAAATAGAAAAAATTAATTATAATAATTCAACATTTTGGCCATTCAATCAAAATAATCCAACTAACCTTTGGATATCATTTAACAATCTAACCTTTCATCTTTTTATATTTTTAATACACCCAAGTGACTGAGAATCGGTAAAAAAAGTCAAAGTTTGCAATGCCGACCCTCGGGAATTAATTTCCCTCCCAAAGTTGGGTAAAAAGCTCAACCACTATTTTTGTCTCTCTGACTCTTCTTTCTAACTCCATCTAACAAAATTCGTGGGTATTCTTCAATTTTTGCATTTTCAATTGAAGAGAACTATATAGCCACATCAGTGAACTGAAATCTGGAGCAACAGAAGAAAGGGAGTTGATTTTCGAACCCGAAAAATACATTCCGAGGTAATTCTAGTAACCTCATTTATAATGTTCTTCAATCTTTCAAAAACGTGAAATTTAAGGCTAAACCCTAGTTTTCTGAAGATACAAATTATGGTGGATTATTGTGTTGATGACTGAAAGTGCTTAGAATGATACTGTTGGATTTTAATTTGGTGGTTTGCAATTTAAGGGCTAATACCCATTTCGAGTTGCCTTTTTTTCCTTTCTTGTTTTGAAATTGTTGGTTTAATTTTCTAATATATTTTTTTATTCTTTATTTTTTGCTTAATTTGGTAGGTTAGAATGGCTAGTGGAATTATCTTGATGTTCTGGCGTGGTGGAGTCTTTAAGAATGTTGCTAACCGTATGACTTTTTACATAGACCCTGATTTAGATTGTTGGCGAGATTTACTTGATCTAGCTAAGAAGTGTGTGGATTATGAGAAAGTGGCAGGACTGTACTATTTGATCCCAGGTAAAAGTTTGGTCAATGGTCTTGTGAGGATTGTGGAAGATAGAGATGTTGTGGAGTTGGTTAGAGTTGCATTGACCAATAGGTGTGTAGATATATATGTTTTACATGGACATAAGTTTCCTAAGGTATAAGAGAATCCAACCAACCTGTACCTGCTTTGGGGTATATAGAATAGCTGAAACCAAGGAGGGGTCCCACAAAATATTGGTCACATAAAAAAAGTTGTTGCCACATCATCCACACACTCAAACCCTAGTTCACTTAATAAAAGCAAATTCAATCCTTTGTTGGACAACAGTACCTCACAACAACTCATCAACAACTCTACTTTTAAAACTATCCCAGCAAAACAGGACCTCCAAAAGCTAAAATTCCTCTGAAAGCTAAAACTTCTGCTGTTGCTAGAATCCTTTCAAAGACAAGCCCTCCTAAAGCTAATCCAGTTCATATATAACCAATTCTAAAACTAAATATGATTCACAAAAAATCCATCCTACACCACAGAAATTCCTTTCCTAGATGCATATGAATGGGAAGATCCTAGGCCTGAAAATCCACCGACCTGGGATGAGCTGATTAGTGATTTTAGTGATGAAAGTGATTATGATGATCCTAATTTTGTGCTAGAGAAGCACAAACCTAGATCACTTGTGGTAGAGGACGGTAGTGATGATGATGATGATGAGTTGACTGATTTTGATGATTAGTATGATAATTTAGAAGAGGATGACCTAGATTTAGAGGATGAAATAGAGCTAGAGGCTGAAAATTTTGAGCTTGAGGCTACAACTTTAAATAGTGATGATAAATATTGGATAGCTATGGATAGAGTGAAGGGTGCAAATTTGAAATTTTTTAAAATAGCTCAACAATTGCAAAGAGAGGCAACTGAAGGAAATCTTGTTAGGAGTGGTACTGCTAGTGAACTTGCTAGGGAAGAGAAAAAAATGTTGATGGAGATAATAGCATTTATGAGGACAGTGATGAAGACATTCTCACCCCCCCCCCCCCCCCCCCCCGACAATGAAAATGATGAGTTAGGTGGGAGAGGAAGATGGTCAGGTATACTGGTGAGTGAGAACACTAACTTTAGTGTGTTTAAATGAAAAGTTGGACAAAGATTTGCCAACAGGGACTCATTCAAACAAGTTGTTGCAAAATATGGGATTTACAGGGAAGAAATGTGAGTGTTGTGATTAGTGACAAGTCTAGACAGCAAAGCTAGGTGTTAAGTGTATAGAAGGGTATTCCTTTTATTTGTATGCTTCATAGGACTCTAAGAGAGCTACCCTAATCGTGAAAAGAGCTAACACTAACCATGGTTATTGCCACAGAACTATGAAGAAAAATAGGCAACTTAAGTCAATCTTGGGTGGCAAGGCAATTTCTTGAGGTGTTCAAAGCTAGACCTCACTGGCCAGCCAAAGAAATTATAAAAACTGTTAGAAAGGCATTCAAGGTTGTTATGAAAAAAGACTTTGCCTATAAAACTAAATATGCAGCTCATAAGCTTCTTCGTGGCTTTATTCATGAACATCAACAAAAAGTTGGTGGGTATTTGAACGCATTGAAGGCTAGTAGTTCTGGTACTACACTGGACTTAGTCACAGACCAAAGCCATAAATAGTTCTCTCCTATATTTCAGAGGTTGTTTACTTGCTTTGAAGGGTTGCAGAAGGGGTGGAGAGTAGGGTGCGGTAAGGTAGTCTGTGTGGATGAATGTTTTTTGAAGACCTCATTAGGGGGGGAGTTAATATGTGTAATTGGCAGGAATGTGAATGAACAAATGTATCCTATTATATGGGCAATAGTGGAGAGTGAGAATAATATGTCCTGAAAATGATTTTTGGTGCACATTCTAAGTTGCTTGCAACTTAGGGACATAGTGGTGTTACTAATAAAAGTGATGAGCATCAGGTATTATTTTTCACTCTTGTTTGCTTAATTATTGCACACATTTATATACTACACTAACTGCTCTTATTTTATACTAAACTAACTGCAATATTATAATAAACCTAGGATATTGTTGCATTGGCTTTACCTAAGGCTGAGCACAGACACTATGCAAGGCATATATTTGCTTTGTGGCATAAGGTGTACAAAGGAGATGAGCTTAAATTGTTATTTTGGAAGATTGCAAAAGCCTATAACATGGTGGACTTCAGTGATGCCTTTATTGAATCAGAGAAGCTCAATCCTGCGATTGCCACAACCTTTAAATGGTAAGGTTTTTTTTTTTTTTTGTAGAGCATACTTATATTTTTCTGTTAGAATTGATGTAATATATGGCCGAAACATTCAATGGCTATATAATAAATGCTAAAACAAAGCATCTTATTTACATGTTGGAATATATAAGGGCTTGATTTAGAGGCAAGGACTTGTACCTATAGAAAGTGGGAAATGCTAGGAATTTCATGCAACCATGCTATTGTCTGTATATATTAACATATAGAAGCTGAGGATTATGTGGATCAGTGGTACACAAGAGATGTATACCTTCAAGCTTATGCAGGTGCCGTTACTTTCTTATTTGTATACCTTCAAGCTTATTTTCTTATTTGTATAAATATATATGCACATTACTTATACACTTTCTAAATGTACTTTACAGGATCAATTCCATCATGTGAAGCAGAAAGGCATGGGTCTAGACCTGAATTTCACTTGGACCCCGATGAAGAACATGATAAAGGACCCCTTTGAGCTTCCTAAGAAGGCTGGAACTTTGTTAAGGACTAAAATGGAGATGACATGCTCACTATGTAAAGTTAAAGGACACAACAAAAGGATATATCCCAACAAACCTCCTAAAAGACCCAGGGGTAGACCAAAGACTGATGGACAACCCCCTCACTCTCATTCCAGCACTGGATCACCCTCTCAACCTCAACAAACCACTTAAACCCTAACTACAGTACCCTATCACTTTCATAACACTCAAGCTACTGTTAATCAACATCATCATGCTACAACACAACCAAGTCAACTTGGTGGAGGGGGTAGGATGATAAGGAGTGTTAAAGGTTCTAGGGGTGGGAGAACACAAAAGGTTGGGTGTAACGGGATTCTTTCTAAAACGATTTATTAAATGCTAATGTAATTAATTTAATCATGTATTATATGTTATTATTTGAAAGGCGTGTCGCGTACCTAACAAAAATAACCTAATTATTCCTCCTAACTAATATAGTCGGGCAAGTAAGGGTCGAATCCCAAGAGACTAACTGATTCAAAGTAGCTAAATTGACTCTAATTAATACCAAGCAAGTAATCAATAAAAGTGATGATGAACTAATCTAACTAACTAAATCAAATGAAATTATCAAGAGTGAATCAAAGACTAAAGACATCTAGGTTTAAGTATCCCCACTAACACGAATTAATGCCACAAATAATCCCTTTTCCCTTAATTAACTAATAGATAACTCATAGGATGACGCGCCCTAATAATACTAAGGATTTCTTTCGATCAATCAATAGCTTCCCTAACAATGCAATCATGCCTATTTTCATGGAGTCATGCAAATTAAGGACTTTAGACATAGCATCCTAACATCCTAATAAATTCCATCAACTACTTTCGTGATGATTTCCTTTATCTTAAATTAGGGTTCTAGATTCGATTAAGATTCAACTTTCGTTGCAAAAATAATCAATTCAAATATACTATTTCTAGTCATAAATTGATAATTAAAACCAACCTAAAATAAATGAATCATAAATTAATCAAGTTTGGGAATTGGGAATTAAACAAGCATCAATTCATTTAGGGTTCAACCTAACCTAAATAGAAATATACACACACATGATGATTGAAAACAAAATAAAATTAAAAGAAAGCATGATTAACAATAATAATAAATAGAATAGAGAAGAGAAAATAATACTTGAATTAATTGATGAAATTGCAAACTTGAATGTCGAAAACAAAGACTTGAGGAAAATAATGGGAATGGCGTCAAAACGTGAGAAGCCAAAAGCAAAACAAAAAACTCACGTTATTTCTCCCTAAAGAAATCCTCAAAAATCAATCTTTTTTCCCTAATACTCGTGGCCTTGTTTTAATTACAAGATAAGGAAGATCCAATTAAATCATTAAAGGAAATCGTGCAGTCCGCGTGCGTAGGGAATTTCAGCAAAACTGGGCCAACTTACAAGGCCCATATCTCTTAGAATATAACTCGCTTTGGACCGTGTAGCCTATCGTTGGAAAGCTCTTCAAGCCTACTTTCCAATGCCTTTAGAATCAGCCAAATATCAGCACCAAGTCAGAAGTTATGGGTAAAAGAGTGAGCATGACTCGATTTTCACAATTATATCAATGAATTCCAACTCCAATTGAGCTCCAATTTGCACTCAAATACATCCAAAATGATCCTTATCAATGTAGCTTGCTTCCATTTGATCCTAAGTACTCAAGCTTGCCCAATAATGCTCCAATTATGTTCTTGATATCTGAAATTCATCAAGGAATACCAAAAACGCACAAGAGGAGTAATATTTCGCAAATTAAGTAAAAGTGTGCAATTGAACTAAAATACACCTAAATGTTCCTAGAATGCAACCTAAATGCAACTAAAACCTATATAAAAATATAACACATCAAACTCCCCAAGCTAAACATTGCTTGTCCTCAAGCAATTAGACATAGACATTGGAAAAGCAAGACAACCTACAATCTGAGACTACGATAGGGCCAAGCACACAACCGAAAACACAAGAGATACAATTACTACACGAACCAAGCATCGAAACATTCTCAAGCAAAGCCGCATAGCACGTCATGTGATGCAATCAACTCTCCTAGCATACCACATACCATCTCCCCCAAGCTAGACTTAACCAAACTTGAGAGACCTCGCTTTAGTCATGTGCACTCGTACTCTCATGTGTTTATGGCATAATCAATGTCACTCAACCTAAACCACTAGTAGAATAAATGCTATTTGCTGCGGTTAAAAAGTGCCTTATTGCTGCGGTTTTGGGCGCGCAGCAATTAAGAGGGCAGCAATAGGTATTAATTATATTGCTGTGGTTTAAAACCGCAGCAATATCTACAAATATTGCTGCGAATATTTTTACGTTTTATATATTTAACAGAGAGTATTGCTGCGGTTTTGGGCCAAAACCCCAGCAATATGTCAAACTATTGCTGCGGTTTTTTTTTTTTTTTTGCATTTTGCAATCAAATTTGAATTAAAATCAGGCAATTAATCCATCCACTATCACCTAATTCACAGAAGAAAGATGAAATGACATCTTATAATCAACAACAAAGTTGACGAAAAGAAAGAATATGAAATACATAAAAAAAATCTAAATCTGGTGAAATTACCAGAAAATTAAACAAAACAAATAAAAGTCGAATTACAAAAAAAAAATTATACAAAAAAATACAGATCTGGCTAGTTACAACAAATCGTGGCTTCAACAAAGGTTCTAAGAAAGATTCTAAATGTACAAAAAATTAATGGATGTACGAAAGGTTCTAAATGTAAAAAAAATCAGCAAAGGTTCAACAAGAATATGAACATTTGTTAAACCAGATCTGGTGAAAATAAAATTACACGAAAAAAAATTTAATGGCTCGAATGAACCAGATCTGAAAAATCGCGGCTCGCGTCTCAACCTTGACGAACGACGAAGAAGAGGAGAGAGGTCAGATCTGATTGTTGACGCACGACGGAGAGATGACCACCACTGGGCGACGAAGACATGTCGTCGTCCGTCATTTTTTAAATTGACAAATCGAACCGTTTGTCAAATCGAACCGTTTTCTGGCGTATCGTTTGTCAAATCGGCCGACTACAACCAAGTACTTCCTGTTCGTCAGCTATCAACCATAATTCAACCAAGTACTTCCTGTTTCGTCATCCATCATCCATCACTCTATATACCGTTTTTATATTAGTACTTCCTGTTGATGGTATTTTGTTATTAGAAGTACTTGGTTGTAGTTTCATGGTGGTTTTCGGCGCCGCATGGTTTCTCTTCAAATCGAACCTTTAGCAATGAAGACCCGAAAACCTTCAGCGATGAAGACCCGAAAACCTTCAGCGAACCTTCAAACCGTTTTCTGGCGAACCTTCAGCGATGAAGACACGAAAACACCAACAACGACGCCGAAGACCCGACAACACCAACAGCGGCGCCGAAGTCCTTCGAATTCCTTAAAATTCAAGAACGAAAATTCATGAGGAGGAGATGAGAGAGAGTGAGGAGAGAGAGGAGAGAGAGTGAAGAGCGTAATTTTTTTTAAATTGATGAGGAGGAAATGAGAGGGAGAGAGAGAGAGGAGAGAGAGTGAGGAGAAAATGTTTTAGAAAAAACGGCTGGGATGACTTGTTAGAAGGAAGAAGAAATTAACCCTAATTGGGCCGCGTCCTTTTTTTTTTTAAGCAGACAATATTGCTGCGGTTTTGGGCGGGAAACCGCAGCAATATCTTTTAAAAATATTTTTAATATATTGCTGCGGTTTCCCGCCCAAAACCGCAGCAATATTAGTCTCTCTAGGCCCCACATTTTCTTCAAAATGTATCCGTTGAACAATATTGCTGCGGTTTTGGGCGGAAACCGCAGCAATATTATTATTTTCTATTTTTTCTTTTCTTTTTGCGTGTAATATTGCTGCGTATAGGTAAAACCGCAACAATATCACCGCAGCAAATAGTATTTATTCTACTAGTGAACCATGTCGACTCAAATGAAGCATTTACTCTTTAACTTTGACTATCGACTCACTTTCCACTCGAAATTATAATACAAAATGATCATGAGGACTTTCAAGGGTTGTAACGGGGCTGAGGTTATGGGTAGGAGATATATTTGGAAATGTGGTGTTAAAAGCCAACTAATGGAGAGAACAACATTTAAACGTCTATTGTCATTAGATGCAAACGTCACAAAAACTTCTACTAGAAGTTCAACATCACATTCCATTAAATCAACATAGTACCCATCTTTATCAACTCCAACCGATTTCATTGACCTTTTATTCGATCCTTTCATTTTTTTAGAATCATTTTTCACAACTTCTTCATCATTCTTTTCATTTTGCACTTTCACAATATTTCAAGCAACTTTCTTTCAACATATTTCCTTCCAATAATTACCACAAGACCACAAACTCAACCTCAAAACATAAACTTTGATGCTACTCCACTTAGCAAGGCTTAGGTAGAGAAATCATAGAAGGCTTAAGGCTTGTAATGTAGGTATTAGTTCATAATAAGGTCAGGAAAGTCTCAGCGGGGCTAGAGAAAGGACAATATATGTGAAAAGAAATTTCTCTGGAAGTTTAGAACACTGAAAAGAACGCCTCAATCATATCCAAATGCTTATAGAGTCGAGTATCAAAGAGTGCCAAGTCAAAGTCAAAATCCATGCAACAAATGAGGAACTAATCACACACGGAAGAACATAACTGACATAGATATATCAGTTTATAGGCACAAAAGCTCACGTGGGTTAAGGTGTCAAAACAGTAAGGTTAAATCAAGCCAGAGAGAGATCGACCAATCTTACCACAAGCAATCAATCGCGATACAATCATGCTATGAAGAATCATGAACGAGATGAATTACGCTTAAGAGTATAGTAAGGATATCAACCAGGTTCTCAAATGGTGCTAGCAATAGTCTCATAGATGCAACTAAGATGAGATGAAACCTAATATGCTAATGCAACTAAGAAAGCAGTGCAATATTTTTCGTTACACGTAAACTCCCACTCCTAGTGAGTGGTACAAACCGTGCAACATCCTATGAAAGCAAGAAAACCTACACTAGAAAGCGATAAAAGATAGAATATACCTCCCCCACGCTAAAATATCGCAATGTCCACAGTGCATCAAATATGACATGAATATCAAGGGGAAAGAATACGCACAGCATGCCGTCATGGAAAGGAACAAGGAGGAGTTGAAAATCCTCCTGATTGGATCCAAGTGCTAATAGTGCCAAGGAATGTGGATATCGAAGTCAATTGCTCCTGGATCGCCTTTTGTTCATCTCTGATCCCATCAATTGAAGTTTGGAGTTCCACAAGAGCCTTCTCTGTTAGCGTAGAAGATAGGCCAGCACCATGAAAAACACTAGGCACGACCACCGGGTCAGGAAGAATTGGAATTCGAGTTCGAGGATGAGCACCACCAAATGACCAGTTTGCCTTATCACGCAAAGACAATGCCACTCTACAGGGTAGTGCATCTTCGTCATTTTGAATACACCAAAGTGTAGTTCCTTCTCTCCTACGAATCCAACCCATTAATGAGTATGCAGGAATGTCTATGCAATCACTGCCCACAATAGATTCTTCCTTCAAAAGGCGCTCCTTGTGACCTAAGTGAAGAGCAATAGGAGTGATGAGACCACCAAGGACAATTGCCCCTTTTTTTGGTAGTAACAGTCGCCAATTCTTTCATCTGCTTGATGAAAAAGGCACCTGTGTCAATGGGTAGAGCATGAAGCATTTGGTGTATCATGAACAATTCATCCTTTCGAGCCTTGCTCCCTTCTTGACGACCAAACACAGTGTTAGCCAATAATCGTTGGATATATCGAAGTGCTGGATGACGGATGTGATTCGCTGGACTCATCTTTGAATCATAAGTCGTCTCACCAGTTAATAATTGCCAAACAGGATCTGCAGACCAATGATGAGGTGTTAGTCTTGGGCCACCAGGACATAGTCCAAGTATCTCATTGAACCTTGTCAAAGTCCACGTATGCTCTTCATCGTATAATCGAAAGGTGATGGAACCTTAACCACAACCTGGTTCCGAGTAAGTAACTGCCTTCAAGGAGCTTATAAACTCTAATGTGACTCTTTTATATGTCGGATATTTGTGCATGAGAAAATTACCCCATCCAACATTAGAGAATAACCAGCAAACGGCATCGTCAATAGTTAGAGTTTTTAAGGCATCTATATCACAAAAATGAGTAGCAGTGACTCCTCGTTCAAACAATCTCTCATATTTCACTCTGTGCTCGTCATCACGAAATTTAATGTCATAGTAATCAACTACCACTTTCTCTTTAGTTTTGGATGATAACTTCTTTCCTTTAGTACAGGCAGATTTCTTCGTGGAAGTAGAAGTCTTAGAAATAGATACAGGCCGCGAAATTTCAGAGGTTCGCTTCGTCCGAGTTGTGGTAGAGAGAGCCATTCGAAATCGATGCAATTTCAGTCCAATAAACTACTTGTTCAGCGAAATCAAGAGCAATAATCAGTGAAGAGCATCAACTAATTCCAATAGGATAGTAAGCAATCAAAATTTCAAGCCTGCCAATGGGGGATGTGCAGTAATATCGCGAAACGCAGCAGGTTTCCACCAGCGAACAACCGAGTCGGGAATTAGGGTCGATGAAATACTTCGCCAATGAAATAGAGGGTTCAAGATTATCGGTCGCAAACCTTTTTCTTGGATGGCGCTTGAAATTTCTGGTGTGTTTTGACAATCGATCCAACAACAATGAGGATCACAAAGGGTAGCAGAGTTGAAGCGGCATGAGAGGTGTGTCAAAACCCGCTTGAGATTGTGTTTCTACCCGATTCTTGAATCTTTTTTTTTATCTCTCTTTTTTTCGATTTGTTTGTTTTTTTTTGTTGTTTTTTTTTTTGCTTTGTAAAATTGAACCCCAAGGTGGCTGTGGTGGCTGTTGTATACCGCAGCGATGTCGCGGACTACTCTGCTTGGGTGACGCCTCTTTCACACTCTTTCTATTTTATTTTTCTCATCCTCAGGTATGGGGCCACAGGCTGGTCGTGGCAGATTGCGGCTCACCGCAGGGTGGCTGCGAACTAGTCTGTGGCGTCTTTTTTTTTTTTTTTTTTTTGATGTACACAAGACCGCAGGTTACTTGTGGTAGGCGGCTGAAATCCCCGTGACACTTGTGGAACTCACTGTGATTCCAAAAAAAATTCCAAAGATGTTGGTGAGTTAGTTGCTATGTTCATGATTCCACCTGCAGTACGTTATATGTAAATGCATTAATAGACAAATAGGTGGAGAAGTCAATATACTTGACTCACTAGAAATCACAAAATGACCATGTAGCCACTAATCTATTTCACCTAACTAAAGGCCTACAAAACTAAAGCTACGAGCTAAGGAGTAGAATAGCTAGTTTAATGGAACTATTGTTTTTTTTTTTTTTTTTTTTTTTTGAAAAGAAAGAAATAGAAAAATAGTAATAAAAGAGATGAAGGAGAAAACTTGGGTTGCCTCCCAAGAACCGCTAGTTTAAGATTATCTAGCTTGACCACCTCTTTGTTCAGTTTGAATGAGGGTCGGAAAGGGTAAAAACCGCCTTCTCTTCAATAGGTTCACCTGCTCGGTAGTGCTTGAGACGTTGTCCATTTATCTTAAAAGAGCCAGTTGTTGCGCTCCAAATCTCAACCGAACCACACGGAAAAATCTTAAGGATTTTAAATGGACCAGACTACCTTGAGCGAAGTTTGCCAGGAAATAGCTTCAGTCGAGAATTGAACAGTAAAAACCAACTCTCCTTCATGAAATTCACGCCTCATAATATGCTTGTCATGCCACCTTTTCGTTCGTTCTTTGTACAACCGTGAGTTTTCATAAGCTTCGAGGCGCAGTTCTTCTAACTCATTTAGTTGTAATAATCTTTTCTCTCTTGCCACATGCAAATAAAAGTTGAGATTCTTTATCGCCCAAAATGCACGATGCTCTAATTCAACGGGGAGGTGGCATGCTTTTCCATATATAAGCCTATACGGAGTGGTGCCGATGGGTGTTTTGAATGCAGTTCTGTATGCCCACAGTGCATCATCGAGTTTTAAAGACCTATCCTTCCTGGATCTCGCAACTGTCTTCTCTAAGATAGTCTTGATCTCGCGATTAGAAATCTCCACTTGGCCACTAGTTTGTGGGTGATATGAGAGCCCCACTCGATGATGTACTCCGTATTTCTTCAACATAGATTCAAATTTCTTTTCGACGAAATGCGTCCCTCCATCGCTGATCAATACTCGTGGTACTCCAAATCTAGGGAAAATCGTCTTCTTAAAGAACTTTTGAACCACACGAGCATCATTAGTAGGAGTAGCAATAGCCTCAACCCACTTGGAGACATAGTCAACAACAACTAGAATATACTGATTCCCATAAGATGAAGGGAAAGGACCCATGAAATCGATGCCCCATACATCAAACAATTCGACCTCAAGAATGTTGTTTAGAGGCATTTCATTCCTCATAGAGATATTCCCGGTCCTTTGACAACGATCACAAGATTGGACATAGGTATAAACATCCTTGAATAGAGTTGGCCAATATAACCCACACTGAAGAATATTTACAGCAGTCTTAGCAGTTTTAGCATGGCCACCACATGGAGAATCGTGACAATGAGAAATTATGGGGCATACCTCAGCTTCTGGAACACACCTTATAATGACGCCATCCGCGCATCCCTTGTAAAGAAAAGGGTCATCCCAAAAGTACTTTTTCACCTCATAAAAGAATTTCTTCTTCTGTTGTGAAGAATAACCATGAGGGATAGTACCACTAGCCAAATAGTTGGCTATGTCAGCATACCAAGGAAACTCTTTGACAGAAGGAGCAAACAAGTGGTCGTCAGGGAACGAATCATCAATGGGGAGGCCTTTATCATCTTCATCATCAAGGACAAGTCGAGAAAGGTGATCCGCAACAACGTTTTCTGCTCCCATCTTGTCCTTTATCTCCAAGTCAAATTCTTGCAGCAAGAGAATCCAGCGAATTAAACGAGGCTTGGCATCCTTTTTACTCATCAAATATTTCAATGCTCCATGATCCGTATGAACTATCACCTTCGACCCAACCAGATAGTATCGAAACTTTTCCATAGAATATACCACAGCCAATAACTCCTTCTCAGTCGTAGCATAGTTCAGCTGGGCCGAATCCAGAGTCTTGCTTGTGTAGTAGATTGCATGGAGTTTGCCGTCTTTTCGTTGGCCCAATACTGCGCCAATAGCATAATCACTGGCGTTGCACATAATCTCAAATGGTAGATTCCAGTATGGTGGTTGTATGATATGTGCAGATATGAGAGCTTGTTTTAACCTATTAAAAGCTTCAAGACAAGCATCAGTGAAAACAAAGGGAACATCTTTGCCTAGGAGCTCAGTTAGAGGTCGAGCGATTTTAGAGAAATCTTTGATAAAACGGCGATAAAACCCCGCATGACCAAGAAAACTCCTCACCGCCTTTACAGAAGTAGGGGGTGGCAATCGCTTAATGACATCTATCTTAGCTCTGTCGACTTCAACGCCCCTATGAGACACAACATGACCCAAAACAACTCCTTGTTGTACCATAAAATGGCACTTTTCCCAGTTGAGAATAAGATTGACTTCTTGGCATCTACGAAGCACCTTTGTCAAGTTTTCAAGACAAACATCAAAAGATGTTCCATAAACAGAGAAATCATCCATAAAAACCTCCATACTATTCTCAACCAGACCTGAGAAAATTGCCATCATACACCTTTGAAAGGTGGCAGGAGCATTACATAATCCAAATGACATCCTTCGATATGCAAAGGTGCCATAGGGACAAGTGAAAGTGGTCTTTTCTTGATCACTTGGATGGAATTGAATTTGGAAAAAGCCTGAATATCCATCCAAGTAACAGAAAAATGAATGTTTCGCCAACCTGTCCAACATTACATCAATGAAAGGGAGAGGGAAGTGATCTTTTCGAGTGGCCTTATTCAATTTCCTATAGTCTACACATGCGCCACCCTGTCACAGTTCTAGTGGAAATTTCTTCTCCCTTATCATTCTTAACAACGGTCATACCTCCCTTCTTTGGAACAACTTGTACTGGACTAACCCACTTACTATCAGATATAGGGTAGATTATACCAGCATCAAGCAATTTAAGAACCTCTTTTCGAACTACCTCCATCATGTTTGGATTAAGCCCTCTTTGAGATTCAATAGATGAAGTATGATCGTCCTCAAGAATGATCTTATGCATACAAAATGAAGGGTTAATCCCTTTGATATCATCAATGCTGTATCCTATAACATTTTTATATTTTCTCAAAATGGTGAGCAATTACTCAATTTGCATGTCCTCGAGCATAGCATTGACAATAACTGGATAAGTCTCATTAGGACCCAAGTATGCATATTTTAAAGAAGGGGAAGGGTTTCAATTCTACCTCAGGAGGCGTAGTACTCTCCTTAGATTCCTCGTGTGTCAACACCTCTTTGATAGACTCATTCATTAGGTAATGAATGCGATTCCTCTAAGAGCCTCTTGTACGCCTTAGTTTCCCAATCCTCTTCATCGGCAACTCCCATGAGAACAGTTTGCAGTGAATCATCAAGTTGTAGACTAGAAGCTTTTACCTCAATCACCTCATCTAGAGCATCCACCCTATAGATAGTCTCCCCAAACGAAGGAGCCCCCATGAGTTTGTGAGATTGTATCCGTCTTCTCATCACCCACTTCAAAGGTAATCGTTCCATTCCTCATGTCAATGATGGCTCCAGCAGTGGCCAGGAAAGGTCTCCCAAGAATGATAGGAACTTGCGCATCTTCCTCCATCTCCATTACTACAAAGTCACGTGGAATGAAAAACTTCCCAACACGGAGAGGAACATCTTCAAGGATACCAAGTGGGTACTTTAAAGTTCTATCTGCTAATTATAAGGAGATACGTGTGGGTTTTGGTTCACCCATTTGAAGCTTATTGCAAATAGACAAAGGCATTAGACTAACACTTTCCCCAAGATCACAAAGTGCCTTTTTTATTTCAATATCTCCTAGCTTCACAGGAATAGAGTAGCTACCCGGATCTCCTAGCTTCTTAGGAAGCTTATTCTGCAATATAGCACTACATTCTGCTGTAAGTGAAACAATTACATTCTCTTCGATCTTCCGCTTGTTTGAGAGCATGTCTTTTAAAAATTTTGCATAAGAGGGCATCTCAGAGATAGCATCCAAGAATGGTATATTTATGTGCAGCTTCTTCAGTATATCAAGGAACTTCCCATATTTCTTCTCTAATTTTGCATGGGCTAACCTTTGTGGAAATGGAACTGGTGGCGTGTATGGACGAATAGGGGTAGGAGTAGGTTCCTTCTTCTCTTCTTCAATAATCTCGTTCTCCAGCGCTTTCTCAGGTTGAACCATCTCTTCCACAGTTCTATTTGATGGCTCCTTCAAAGGATGATCTTGTAGCTCTTTTCCATTTCTCAAAATCACAGCATTGATATGGCCCTTAGATGGTTGTTTAGTATTACCGGGAAAATGACCTGTAGCTTTTGAAGATTGACCCACTTGATGTGCAAGTTGGCTTATTTGACTTTCTAAGAGCTTGTTCTGAGCTTGAATTTGTTGAATTGTGTGATTAGTCTTCTCATTCCGCTTACCCTGTTGAGCCATGAAGTTGGTTTGTTGGGCTAAAAGGTTCTCCATCATAATCTCCAAGTTGCTTTTCTGTTGAATTGGAGGAGGTTGCTGATTAACACCTTGATTGACATGAGGATTGAATGGTGCTCTAGCTTGAAAACCTGGTGGTGCATTAAATTTGTTGCGAGGTGGAGGAGGTGGATTGAGTTGTGCTTGAGTGTTCTTGTATGAGAATGCATGATTGTGCTTCCATCCCTCATTGTATGTGTTAGAATAAGGATCATATGGTCGCTTTGGATTGGAATTATTTGACATTCAGTAGCAGCATGTCCTTGTACTCCACACATCTGACATGAGACCATCATAGATGAACCAGCTTGGAATCGATCAAACTTGTGAGAAAGTGCCTGCACAGTATTAGTCAAAGTGGTTAGCGCATCAACATCATATTTACCTCCTTTCTTAGCACGATTGCGACCATTTGGATGGTAGTTGTCATTGGCCGCCATCTTCTCAATCAACTCCTTTGCTTCGGAACCACCTGAAGCAGCATCAATGTAGATACGAAACTCATGTGTCAAACCATTGTAGAAAGTTTGTATCAACATCCATTCAGGAATCCCGTGATGAGGACATTGTCTTTGCAAACGTAGAAACCTTCTCCATGCTTCATACAATGATTCGTCGTCATGTTGCTCAAAGGTTGCTAACTCGTTTCTCAACTTCGCAGTCTTTTCTTGCCCCAAAAACTTCACCAAGAATGCTTTGGCAAGTTTCCCCATGTATCAAAAGTTCCGACACCTTCATCTCTCAACCACTCCTTTGCTCTATCTCGAAGAGAGAAAGGAAAAAGGCGTAGTCGAATATAGCATCCTCACTCACATTGTTGATTTTTACTGTGTCGCATTTCTCCAAGAAACTAGCAATGTGACTCACAGGGCATTCATTGGGTAACCCTGCAAATGAATCATTGGAGATGAACTGGATGAATTGAGGCTTAAGTTCAAAATTTGTAGCATTGACGGCTGGTCGAACAATGCTCGATAATGCACCAGTTGTAGTATCTGGTACACCATACTCCCAAAGAGTTTTTAGTTGCTTCTTCACCCATTGCTTGATTCTTATTCTTAAGTCGTCTCTTTGTACTTCCTTGCTTGCGTGTAGTGGCTTCGATTTCAAGATCAAGAGGAATCAAATTCTGTGGACCTCTACGTCGAGTTTGCATGCAACAAAGAAAGGACTAAAAACAAAAGATCAAATAAACAAGAAATGATAGCCGAAGCAACAAACTAAAGGAAAACTTAGCAAAAATAAAATCAAAAATAACTAATTTAAATACCGTTAGTCCCCGGCAACGGCGCCAAAATTTGAAAGGCGTGTCGCGTACCTAACAAAAATAACCTAACTATTCCTCCTAACTAATATAGTCGGGCAAGTAAGGGTAGAATCCCAAGAGACTAACTGATTCAAAGTAGCTAAATTGACTCTAATTAATACTAAGCAAGTAATCAATAAAAGTGATGATGAACTAATCTAAATAACTAAATCAAATGAAATTATCAAGAGTGAATAAAAGACTAAGGACATCTAGGTTTAAGTATCCCCACTAACACGAATTAATGCCACAAATAATCCCTTTTTCCTTAATTAACTAATAGATAACTCATAGGATGGACGCGCCTTAATAATACTAAGGATTTCTTTCGATCAATCAATAGCTTCCCTAACAATGCAATCATGCCTATTTTCATGGAGTCATGCAAATTAAGGACTTTAGACATAGCATCCTAACATCCTAATAAATTCCATCAACTACTTTCGTGATGATTTCCTTTATCATAAATTAGGGTTCTAGATCCAATTAAGATTCAACTTTCGTTGCAAAAATAATCACATTCAAAATATACTATTTCTAGTCATAAATTGATAATTAAAACCAACTTTAAAATAAATGAGTCATAAATTAATCAAGGTTTGGGAATTGGGAATTAAACATGTATCAATTCATGTTAGGGTTCAACCTAATCCTAGAATAAGAAACTACTCACACATGATGATTGAACGAACAAAATAAAAATTAAAATAAAGCATGATTAACAATAATAATAATAGAATAGAGAAGAGAAAATAATACTTGAATTAATTGATGAAATTGCAAACTTGAATGTCGGAAACAAAGTCTTGAGGAAAATAATGGGGAATGGCGTCCAAAACGTGGAGAAGCCAAAAGCAAAACAAAACTCACGTTATTTCTCCCTAAAGGAATCCTCAAAAATCAATCTTTTTTGCCCCTAATACTCGTGGCCTTGTTTTAATTACAAGATAAGGAAGATCCAATTAAATCATTAAGGAAATCGTGCAGTCCGCGTGCGTAGGAAATTTCAGCAAAACTGGGCCAACTTGCAAGGCCCATATCTCTTAGAATATAACTCGCTTTGGACCGTGTAGCCTATCGTTGGAAAGCGCTTCAAGCCTACTTTCCAATGCCTTTGGAATCAGCCAAATATCAGCATCCAGTCGGAAGTTATGGGTAAAAGAGTGTGCATGACTCGATTTTCGCAATTATATCAATGAATTCCAACTCCAATTGAGCTCCAATTTGCACTCAAATACATCCAAAATGATCCGTATCAATGTAGCTTGCTTCCATTTGATCCTAAGTACTCAAGCTTGCCCAATAATGCTCCAATTATGTTCTTGATATCTGAAATTTATCAAGGAATACCAAAAACGCACAAGAGAAGTAATATTTCGCAAATTAAGTAAAAGTGTGCAATTACGAACTAAAATACACCTAAATGTTCCTAGAATGCAACCTAAATGCAACTAAAACCTATATAAAAATATGACACATCATTATTATGTAAGAGTTGTAATATTTTTATATATGAGTTAGATAATAATAAGTTTTGGTTTTATTATAAAGTTACAAATTCTGAATTTATTTTGTTTGTAATTTACTTACTAAATTAAATGAATTTTGGGTGTAAGCATCCCAAATGGGTTGAGTAGTTTTTGCCAAAAAGGAAACCCAAATCCCAACCCCACCCTTTGTCGGTTTAATGAAAACCAAAACACACCCCTTAAACTTTCTCTCCTATAAAATCCCAAAATCCTCACCTAGTTCTCCGTCTCCCCAATCTCTCTCACCGATCTTCCTCTCACTCCTTGTGAAACCCCTCTCCAGTACCCGTTTCTCTCTCCCTTCGTTGCTTCGTTGTGGTCGCCTCGACTACCGGTGCTACCGCAGGCATTTTATCCAATAGTTGGAGCTTATTCTCCCCTTCTCGGCGTGTGCCCTGCTATTTCTTTTCTCCTCGTCGCTCTCTGGTGGTTCGCGGCCGGTGCTGTCGCGATTGTTGTTGTTGCTCGCCGGTGAACGACATTTGTCGTGGAGCTGTTCTTGTTACTGTCTTGGATTCCCCTCCCTTGCCGCCACTGTTCCTACTCTTTCCTCTTGCATTTTTGTTATTGCTCGTGTGTGGTGGTGTTGCCACCATGCTTTCACCTGTGTTAGCCGCCAGTAGTGGTGGTGTTGCTTTCTTCTTCTTCTTATCCCTTACTCCATGAGGTACTAACCCGTTGCATCTTTCTGAGATTTTTATTTTGGTTTTGTTCCTTTGAATGGAAAACATTGTAATAATTTGATGGTGAATTGCAGTTGTTAGTCCCAATAGTGGAAAAAACCTTATATATCACTTAGTAACAGATCATCCGAAAATCAACTTAAAAAATGAGAGGGAAAGCTAAGAGGAAAATCTGATGCGGTTCTTTATGGACCGGACCAGATTTCAATCCATAAAACAAAAATAAAATGCGTGGCCTAAATAAATGCGCGGCCCAAAGAAAATAATGAGCGACCCAATATAATCCATTCTCTCATCCGGTCTTATTTCTAACCCTCTGCTTTTTCTCTCAGACCCAAAACCTAACCCCTCTCTCATTTCTCTCTCTTTTCTCTCTTCTCTAAACCTAACTCTCATCTAAACCTCCTTTCTCAATCCGCCGACGCCCTCCTCTCTCCTTCCTCCTCCCTCCTCCCTTCTCAACGTAATTCGCGCCGCCTTCATTTTCAGAGAACTTCAACGAATGGCAACGACAACGAAGAAAAATTCCGCGCCACCTTCAACGTGATTGCAGATCTTCATTTTCATAGAATTTCAATGGAATTCAAGATCTTCAACCTAATTCCAGAGAATTTCGCGCCACTTCACCCTTCGCCGGCTTCCATTTTCGTTCGTACATATATTTTCGTTCGTAGCAAGCTTTCAGATCTTTTTTTTTATAATTTCGTTAATTTTCGGCAATTTATAATTAGATTTAGTTCGTTTTTTTTTGTTTTCGTTCATTTTTTGTAATTTATGGTTTTAATTAGATTTAGTTCTTTTATGTTTTTATTTTTTGTTCATTTTCTATAATTTATGTTTTTTAGTTAGATCTACTTTGTTTGTTTTTTTTGTAATTTTCGTTAATTTTTGCTTCTGAAATTCCACACCTTCCTCATTTAATTTTTGTAATTTTTGTAATTTTTCTATGTTCGTAATTTTCTGCAATTTATGCATTTTTCGTTCGTAATTTTCATTGTTGAATTGGAATTGTGTACGCTTTTTTTCAGGTATATGTACGTTTTTTTTTCTGCAGTTTATTCTGTTATGAGATTTATTTTCGTTTTGTTTGTATTTTCTCTTAGATTTTTGTTTATATTTTTGTATTTATTTGCATTATTTTTTCGATTCTAGATTTATTTGTATTTTTTTAAATCACTTCTATTTGTATTTAGTTGGCAATGATATAAATGTGAGCATGTTTCCTTCGTTTTTATTTTTGTAATTGTGTTGCTGTAAAATTGTATTTTTGTACTTTTGTTGCTGTAAAATGTATCCGTCTAGTTTTAGTAATAGAAACCTTATTCTAGCTAAGATAGATAGTAAATAATTCTAATTGAACAACTCCTTCTATTAAAGATTGTCATTTAGATTTAATGGAATGGTTTATGTTAAGAGTAATGAGAAATGATTGTTGACATTACTTAATATCACTAAGGTGAAATCATGGGATTGAATTACGGAGTATGTTGATGCTTGAGTTTTGAAGATGACCTAACCACAAAAGACATAGTATATTTTATTTATGTTGTTGCAAGGTAATTCATGCTCGAGCTAAGAGAATACTTGATTGAAGATTAAAGCGGAGAATTAATCAAGATCGAAGTAAAGATGTTCGAGAGATGAAGAATCAAGCATGGAATGAAGATTAGAATACATTAGGGTATTTATTAATCTTCTTGTTAAGGTTGAGTAAAGCTTTATTAAGTTCGTGGTGAATTCTCAAAGGAACTTGGTTCTGTTCCCATGAAAGGAACAGACCTGACACTATAGGAACAACTAACAAGGCTAAGGAACAAGACTTAAAATTAGGGAACAAGATTTAAAACTAATTTAGGAACTCTAAGTGACTAATATTGTGCGCCTAAGTGAATTGTGCCCAATATAGTTGTTAGAGTTTTTAGGGATTTTGACTAAGATCCATATTTTAGGAAGTTAGTTTAAGTTTGTTAGGAAAAGATTTTAAAAGATTTTCTGATTTTAAAATAACTGATTTTCAAATATATCTTTTTAAAATTATTTTTATCTTTTATATTTTATTTAAAAGATTTAGTTTTCGAAAATTTATATTTCCGGTTTTTAAAATGTTTCGGATTTTTAAATATAAAACTGTTTTTCCGGTTTTATAAAAGATTTTGAAAAAATATTTTTCCTAAAAACTAGCTAAAGTATTTTATTTATTTATTTCCTAAATCTAGATTACACGCCTAAATTACTGCTACAGTTTATGTAGTTAGTGGATTTAGTGGCTTAAGTTAATTATCCTCCAAGTATTTATTAAATTAAATAAGTTAATTATTCTCCAAGTTTGAAAACCACGTAATGTTACTGCTTCTATGAAGTGAAGTAGTGGATTAGTGGATGCTTTACATGACATGAAATAATTAATTTAATTTAATTAATTAATTAACATCATGGAGAACATGTGATAATGGTCTAAGTTAGTGGAAATCATGTCTTGTCTTAATTGTCTATAAATAGGCGCCTAAATTATTTGAGAAAAATTGTGTCTGACTTAGTTAATTTGTCTTAAGTTATCTAAAGTGTCAGTGCCTTTTCCTTAAGAGAATTCATACTTACATTAATCGAGTTTATTACTCTTCCATTTTTTAAAAGTGTATTTTTGAGAAAAAGGGTTTGAGTGAACTCTTGTAAGTGTGAGAAAGCTTTGAGTGAAGCAGAGAGAGAAAGAGAAAGGAACTTCGAGTGAAGTTTGAGAGAAAACGTCAGTTGTTGGGAACTGTCGTTGGGAACTTGAGTTGAGTGACTTAAGTTGAGAATCGAGAGAAAAGTAATAGGTTGTAATCAGAGTTTTTTGGCCTATTATAGTGGAAAGTTGTTTAAAATCCCTTGTGGTCGAGGTTGTTTCTTCCTACTAGGCCTAGGAAGTTTTTCCTCGTAAAATCTCTCGTGTTCCCATTGTTTGTTCCCAAGTTTACTTTTAATTCCGCAAAAAGTAGGCTTATTCTCTCACTATAATTCACCCCCCTCTTATAGTGCTCATATTATACAACAATTGGTATCAGAGCGGGAACTCTAATATTCAGGAAACCCTGTTGAGTTCAAGATCTTGAAAAATATGAATACTAGAGAGAAACTGGAAGAAGGGTACTCTACGCAGAGGCCACCAATGTTCAATGGTAAGTTTTACACTTACTGGAAGAACAGAATGGAGATCTTTATCAAAGCCGACAATTACCAGGTATGGAGAGTCATAGAGGTAGGTGATTTTGAAGTCACTACCACTAATGACAAGAATGAGGTAATTCCTAAATCTATATCTGATTTTGATAAAGCTGATTTCGAAAAGATGGAAATTAATGCTCTTGCTATAAAATTGCTTCATTGTGGTCTTGGCCTCATGAACACAATCGTGTCATGGGATGAAAACCGCAAAACAAATTTGGGATCTTCTTGAAGTCACTCATGAAGGTACGAGTGAAGTTAAGAGATCAAAAATAGATCTTTTGATGAACCAATATGAACTTTTTCAAATGAAATCAAAAGAGTCTATCCAAGACATGTTTACACGCTTTACTAATATAATTAATGAGCTAACATCTCTTGGTAAAGTGATTACATCTGAGGAACAGGTACGAAAGGTCCTAAGGAGCCTTCCTAGGGATCGTTGGATGGCTAAGGTAACTGCCTTACAGGAAACTAAGGACTTTACTAAGTTCAATTTGGAACAACTTGCTGGTTCCTCATGACTCATGAGTTGCAATTGGACAATGAGAATGGAGACATGTCCAAGCAAAATCGATTGCCTTAAAAGCTGATGAAAGTGAAGCTCAGAAACAGATGAAGAAGAATCGCTCTCATGGTCCGAAAATTCAAAAGAATGTTTAGGAACATGAAAAAGGGATTACAAAGGTAAGAATAAGAAATATTCTAACAAACTTGTTTGTCATAAGTGTGGCAGTTCTGAGCACTTCATCAAGGATTGTCCCCAATGGGAACAAGAAAAAGGCAAAGGAAGGGAACGAAGCAGAGATAGGAACAAGAATACAAAAACTCCTATACTCGATCTGACATGAAGAAAGCTATGGTTGCTGCATGGGGAGACTCTGACTCGAGAAGAAGATGATCCTCAACCAAATGAGGAGACTGCAAACTTCTGTCTTATGGCTCTTGACAATTCCGAATCTGATGAAGAGATTGAATCTCTTGAGGCAAGTCTAGACACCATCAAAACTCGTCTTAATTCTTTAAGTAAAGAAAAATTATTTGAGTTTATTGTTGACGCTGTAAATGATTGCAAAGATGAAACCATTAAACTAAAACAATGTCAAATGCTTTAAGTGTAGCAAAGGAACATACCTCTTGGCTTAAAAGTGTTCGATTGATATTGAGAAAAGATTTTTCGAATTGTTTGACAAAAATCTTAAATTAAAAGAGGATTTCGAAAATCTTAAAAATGAGAACTACTTGTTAAGTCTTGAGTTTCACAACTAAAAGAGTTTGTTCCTGAAGTAAGTTCATTTGACATTAAGTCAGTTCCCTTGCAAAGTTTCAAATCTGAAATAAACGAATTGAAAAATCATGTTTCATTTTTGGAAATTGAAAATAAGAACTTGTAGGGGAACTGCACCAAATGAGAAATGAAAAGAAAATGCTACCTATTCCAAACTGGATTAAGAACCCTCAAACAAAACGAACTGAAGGTCTTGGTTTTAATCACAAAAAGAAATTTGAAAAACCTAAAAAGAGAGTTGATTTACCAAGTGATAAAGTTTGTATTTTGTGGGAACACTGGTCATTTTAGGAACTCTTGTCCTAAAAGACTTGGTCGCATCAATGAGAACTTGGAAACAAGTAAAGTAATTTGGAAAAAGAAATCTATTGTTCCTGAAGGAAAGGAACCCAAGAAAGATTGGGTTCCTAACTCTAACAATTAGTTTTCTTGCAGGTTGGAGTGAGGGGGAACAACACATGGTACCTAGACAGTGGTTGTTCTAAGCATATGACTGGAGATAAATCAAGATTTCTCTCACTCTCAGCCTAAATGGTGGAAGTGTGACTTTTGGTGACAACAAGAAAGGTAACATAGTTGCCATGGGCAAAGTTGGTAAGTCATCGTCACATTCCATAGAAATGTGTTTCGATGATTAAAGCATAACTTGTTAAGTATTTCCCAATTCTGTGATAGAGGGAACTGTGTGAAGTTTAATATGAAAAATTTATTGTCAACAATAGCACAAAGGATATCATTTTGGAAGGAACAAGGAAAGGGAACACATATGTTGTGGATCTCAACCTTGTTCCCAAAAACAAATTCACATGCCATTTATTGATGATGATTCATTCTTATGGCACAAGCGTCTAGGTCATGCTAGCTTTTCCTTGCTTGACAAACTGCGTTCTAAAGAACTAGTTTTAGGTTTACCCTCTACTAAGTTTCATTTAGATCATGTGTTGATGCATGCGCAAAAGGAAGCATGTTAGGTCCTCTTTCAAGTCCAAGAATGTGGTAGTACCACAAGACCTTTAGAGTTAATACATATGGATTTATGTGGACCTATGAGGATACAAAGTAGAGTGGAAAGAAATATGTTTAGTAATTGTAGATGACTTCTCTAGATTTACTTGGGTTATTTTTCTTTCTAGCAAGGACGAGACTTATGATGAGTTCCTTGTCTTTGCAAAGAAAGTACAAAATTTGAGTGGTCATAAGTTACTTCACCTTAGATCCGACCATGGAAGAATTTGAAATTTATAAGTTCGATGACTTTAGCAGAGACAATGGATTAGATCACAATTTCTCAGCCCCTAGAACACCTCAACAAAATGGTGTTGTTGAAAGGAAGAATAGAACACTAGAAGAGATGGCTAGGACTATGTTGATAGCTAGTGGACTTCCTAAAAACTTTTGGGCAGAAGCTGTGAATACTGCTTGTCATATTATAAATCGAGCCATGGTAAGACCTTTATTAAATAAAACCCCCTATGAGCTGTATTTTGGTAAAAAGCCCAATATTACATATTTCAGAACATTTGGATGTAAATGTTTTGTTCATAATAATGGGAAACAAAATATTGGAAAATTTGATGCTAGAAGTGAAGAAGCTGTATTCTTAGGATATTCTTCTAGTAGCAAGGCTTATAGAGTGTATAATAAAAGGTCTATGTGTGTAGAAGAAAGTGTGCATGTTATATTTGAGAAACAGATAAATTTGATGCAAGCACACAGGTTGAAGATGACTTCGAAATAGGATTGACAAAAGACTAAGTCTTATTGATGAGACTTTGGAAGACGAAGTCATGGGAACAAAGCCAAGGGAACAACATCCTGTTCCTGTTCCCAATGAGGAAGAAGAGGAACTAAGTGATGATGCACTAGTAAATGAATCCACTATTGTTGAACCTGGTTCCCAAGTACAGGAAATGAAGATGATCAAGGAAACCAAGTTTCCATCCAGGATTTCCAACCAAAGCCTTGGAAAACTCATCGTTCCCATCCTGTGGAACTAATAATCAGTGACATAAATAAGGGAACTCAAACGAGATCTCAATTGAAAAACTTTTGTGCTTTTCATGCTTTTCTTTCTATGTTGGAACCTAGGAATCATGAAGAAGCTCTCACTGATGCTGATTGGATCGTAGCAATGCAGGATGAACTTCATCAATTTGAAAGAAACAAAGTTTGGCACCTTGAACCTAAGCCTAAACATAACAAGGTTATTGGTTAAAGTGGGTGTTTCGAAACAAATTAGATGAGTTCGGAACTATCATAAGAAACAAGGCCAGGTTAGTTGTGAAAGGATACAATCAACAGGAAGGCATTGATTATGAAGAAACTTTTGCTCCAGTTGCAAGATTGGAAGCAATTAGAATCTTCATAGCTTTTGCTGCCTTCATGGGTTTAAATTGTATCAAATGGATGTAAAATGTGCTTTTCTAAATGGTTATCTTAATGAGGAGGTATTTGTAGAACAACCTCCAGGTTTTGAAAATAAAGAATTTCCTAATCATGTCTTTAAGCTTGACAAAGCTCTTTATGGGTTAAAGCAAGCTCCAAGAGCAGGTATGAAAGACTTTCTAAGTTCCTTCTTGAAAATGAGTTTAAAAGAGGAAAATTGGATCGAACCTTGTTTTTAAAATCAAAAGGAAAACATTTATTAGTTGTTCAAATATATGTTGATGATATTATATTTGGTGCCACTAATGAATCTTTGTGCAAGGACTTTGCTAATCTCATGAGTAAAGAATTTGAAATGAGTATGATGGGTGAGCTCAACTTCTTCTTGGGGTTGCAAATCAAGCAAACAGAAGAAGGAATCTACATCCATCAACAAAAGTACATAAAGGAACTATTGAAAAAGTATGGTTTGGAAGCATCCAAAGTTAATCATACACCTATGGGAATCTCAACCAGATTGGATGAAGATTCTATAGGAACAAGTGTGGATCAAACCAAATATCGAGGTATGATTGGCTCATTACTATATCTAACTGCAAGTCGTCCTGATATTGCTTTCAGTGTAGGTTATGTGCAAGGTTTCAAGCCAATCCAAAGGAATCTCATCTCACAGCTGTGAAGAGAATCCTAAGATACCTCAAGGGAACAGATGATTTAAGCCTATTCTATTCGAGAGTGATACCTTTGAATTGAAAGGATTTGCGGATGCTGACTATGCAGGAGATCTGGTCAATAAGAAGAGTACATCAGGTATGGTTCAGTTCCTTAGTCATAGTTTAGTTTCTTGGAGCACCAAGAAGCAAAACACAGTCCACAGAGGCTGAATATGTTGCAGCAGCAGCTGTTTCCCAAATGCTATGGATAAAACAACAACTACGTGACTATGGAATCTACTTTGAATGTGTTCCCATCTATTGTGATAATACTAGTGCTATTAGTATTTCTAAAGATCCCGTCACATTCAAGAGTCAAACACATCCATATTAGGCATCACTTTCTGAAAGATAATGTTGAAAAGGGTCTTATTAAAATGGAATTCTGTGAGACTGAACGTCAAATTGCAGACATTTGACAAACCCTTAAAGAGAATTGAGAAATTGAGACTTGAACTTGGCTTAATCAAATTGAAATGATTGCTACATATTCCCCTTTGTGTTAATTCTTTGGCATTATGTTTGGATGTGCATTTTGATGTTTTTATTTGCTTAAATACATCACAATTCTTATATGATTATTTCATATGTATAAGTAAAAATGTCTGAAAACTGCTCACCAATGTCCAATAATATTCCCCTTATTGTTCATAGGACAATTCTATGCCTTAAATGACAAAGGATTAAAAGAATTAATGGAGTTCCAAAGTAGCAAATTTCATTGTTCCATTCATTGTTCCCAAACGCTGTTCCCAGCGTTAGATTAGATTTTTTTTCTTTTCAAAATTCGAAAAACCAAAAATATTCTGGTCAGATTTTATTTCCTAAAAATCTGATTTTTCCTTATATCTCTCAAGTTAGTTGAAGATATTTTTTTGATAGAAGATATTTTTTCATAAAAACGTGTAATACACGGTTTTATTTTATTCTTTCCTTAAACAAAACAAATTTTTTCTTCCTTCTCATAAAACCGAAAATTACTCCACAAAATATGATACCAAAAACACTTCTCACTCTCTCTCCTCCCACAAAGCCGAAAAACCCTCTCCTTCATCCCTAAAATTGAATCACCAACACCCATGGATACTCCCAATTCTTCATCAGAATTCTAAGGAAAAAGAAAATGGAAGAATCGTTGAAATGGAGGTTGAAGAAGCTCATGCAACAAGTGAGGGGGAATCGGATGTTCCCGAGAGAGGAACAACAGGTTGTCGAAAAAATTCCACAACATTAGGTATGTGCATGGACTTTTTATTGATGTTTCTTGGTGCAAAAGAGTAAATTTCGTCAATTGCTTAATATGATTAAGTTTCAAGGTTGGGAAAATCTTTTGTGAAATGTTATGGAAATAGTTTGATTCCTAAAATGGATGAATTTTGTGAAAACTTTTCCATGGATGAAGAAGGAAATTGTTCCACTTGGTAAAGGAACTCAAATGATTTTAATGCTAAAATTTGGGTAAATGCTTGGTGTTCCCGTGAGAGGAACATTTATTTCAAGAAACAACGTGGTCCTATCCATTTTCATTCCAATTGATTGTTAATATGGTGGTCAAAAGGGAAAAACATTTCTTGCATAAATCTTCTTTCCCTTACACAAAATTTTTCACATCCTAAGAAAGCTTTATTGCCTCGTCCTTTCCAAACGTGCTCAAGTTAGCATGTTGGATTTAATTTACATTCATTGTTTAGCTTCTCAAACACATAAACTTTCCTCTTTAATGATTCAAACATTGAGTCATTGTTGAAAATGGATTTGTTGTTGGTATGGAGCTTAGTAACCGAAATTCTACTTAAGTTTAAAGTGAAAATTTCGGGAACTCAGTCCATTGTGTTCCACGGGAAATATGTTGAATGTGCGTGCCTTGAATAACTTAAATGTTTGTGTTGTGAATGGAGAAGTTATTAAGGGAGGCTAATCTTGATGATGATGAGGATGATGATGTGGATGATGAAGTGGAAGAAGAAGAAGAAAAAGAAGTTAAGAAAAAAAAAAAGTGAAAAAAAAAAAGAAAAAAAAAAAAAAGAAAGAAAATTGAAAAAGAAAAAGAAAACTAAGAAGAAAGGGAAGAAGGTGGTTGATGAGGTGGTGAAACCGGTTTGAAAAGCACTAGAGCTAGTCAAAGGTTCAAATATGAAAGTGCTTAATTTTCCTTCTTGATGCCGAGAAAGTTTGAGGAAGATGAAGTAAAGGTGATTGATAGGGAAGATTATGAATCTAACCTACCTCCTTCTAGGGAACCGACTCCTGTTCCCATGGAAACCAATCCTCCTTTTCCTCCATCTCCACAAAAATCTGCCTCACCTCTACCCTAGCACCACAAAATGATCTATCCCTCCCTCTACCTCAAAACCCTCCTGTTCTGTTCCTAAAGCTAAGAAACAGTGGTGTTCCCATTCAGAGGAACAACCTGCTGTTCCCAAACCTAAGGAACAAACACGCAACCCAATCCTTCTCAAGCTCCCTCGTCTTCTCAAAATCCTACCATTGGTTCTACATATACTCTAGCTCATGCTAGAAGGTTGGATTCTTTGTTTCCTTGGTTATGGGTCATTCGGAAGCAATGATGGAGTTTGCTACGGAAGCTAAGGATTTAAATGGGTTGGTAAAAGGGGTTATGGCAAAGTTGACAAAGCCTTGGAGGACAACAAGAAATTATGGCTCGGCTTGGTGAACTTTCTTCCTCCATTCAAGCATGAACTCTAGTTGTTGAAGTTGGAAGACATTGTGCTCAAGGGAAATGATACATTGGCCGAAAATCATCAAGAAGTGATGGCAAAGCTTCATGATGTGGTGGAAGAAGTAGACAACCTCCCTCTCCTAAATCATAAACTTTTCATTTAGTTTGTTTTATTTTGTGTGGGAACATGAACTTTGTTTAATATTTGTCTTTTCTATCCTTCTCCTTTAATCATGCTACAATGGAACTTTTTTTTGCTTAATTCTAAGTTTGATCTTTTTGCATGTGTGCGTCTAAATGAATGGCTAATATTCTTGGATTGCGGTTTTTGAGAGTTGAATGCTTTATTTGCTTATACTAACCAACTTATTTCTTACAAGTTTGGTGGTGTGATGTGTTTAGTGAATAATATTCATCTTTTTGAAATCGTGGACTATGTTTTTGAAGATGCCAAAGGGGGAAAAAAAGGCAACTAAAAATTTTTTATGTTATATTTCTACTTTACAAAATAAAATAACGAGTCTATAATACTAATTTAACTTGGTTACATACTTTGTTAAAATTATTTTATATGACTTATGTGTATTATTTTTAGTATATGCCTTTTGTTGCATCTTCAAAAAGGGGGAAATTGTTGACCCTTGAGTTTTGAAGATGACCTAACCACAAAAGACATAGTATATTTTATTTATGTTGATTGCAAGGTAATTCATGCTCGAGCTAAGAGAATACTTGATTGAAGATTAAAGCGGAGAATTAATCAAGATCGAATAAAGATGTTCGAGAATGAAGAATCAAGCATGGAATGAAGATTAGAATACATTAGGGTATTTATTAATCTTCTTGTTAAGGTTGAGTAAAGCTTTATTAAGTTCGTGGTGAATTCTCAAAGGAACTTGGTTCTGTTCCCATGAAAGGAACAGACCTGGCACTATAGGAACAAGGCTTAGGAACAAGACTTAATAATTAGGGAACAAGACTTTAAAACTAATTTAGGAACTTCTAAGTGACTAATATTGTGCGCCTAAGTGAATTTGTGCCCAATATAGTTGTTAGAGTTTTTAGGGATATTTGACTAAGATCCATATTTTAGGAAGTTTTTAAGTTTGTTAGGAAAAGATTTTAAAAGATTTTCTGATTTTAAAATTAACTGATTTTCAAACTTATCTTTTTAAAATTATATTTTATCTTTTATATTTTATTTAAAAGATTTAGTTTTCGAAAATATATTATTTCCGGTTTTTAAAATGTTTCGGATTTTTAAATATAAACTTTTTTCCGGTTTTATAAAAGATTTTGAAAAAGATATTTTTCCTAAAAACTAGCTAAAGATTTTATTTATTTATTTCCTAAATTAGATTCACGCCTAAATTACTGCTACACGTTTTATGTAGTTAGTGGATTTAGTGGCTTAAGTTAATTATCCTCCAAGTATTTAATTAATTAAATAAGTTAATTAATTCTCCAAGTTTGAAAACCACGTAATTGTTACTGCTTCTATGAAGTAAGTAGTGGATTAGTGTGCTTACATGACATGGAATAATTAATTTAATTTAATTAATTAATTAATTAAACATCATGGAGATCATGTGATAATGGTCTAAATTAGTGGAGAACATGTCTTGTCTTAATTGTCTAAAAATAGGCGCCTAATTCATTAGAAAATTGTGTCTGACTTAGTTAATTTGTCTTAAGTTATCTAAAGTGTCAGTGCCTTTCCTTAAGAGAATTCATACTTACATTAATCGAGTTTATTACTCTTCCCTTATTTTATAAAGTGTATTTTTGAGAAAAAGGGTTTGAGTGAACTCTTGTAAGTGTGAGAAAGCTTTGAGTGAAGCAAAGAGAAAGAGAAAGGAACTTCGAGTGAAGTTTGAGAGAAAACGTCAGTTGTGGGAACTGTCGTTGGGAACTTGAGTTGAGTGACTTAAGTTGAGAATCGAGAGAAAAGTAATAGGTTGTAATCAGAGTTGTTTTGGCCTATTATAGTGGAAAGTTGTTTAAAATCCCTTGTGGTCGAGGTTGTTTCTTCCTACTAGGCCTAGGAAGTTTTTCCTCGCTAAATCTCTCGTGTTCCCATTGTTTGTTCCCAAGTTTACTTTTAATTCCACAAAAAGTATAGCTTATTCTCTCACTATAATTCACCCCCCTCTTATAGTGCTCATATTATACAACAGAGTAAAAAAGTTATTTGGAGAGTGATGATTATTAGTAAGAATTGAATATGTTAGGTTTATTGTCCCCTAATCAATGATTTTTAATTAGACTCATGACAGATTCTTATTGAAGGAAAACTAATTGAATACTCTTATTTAATTGAAGTAGATGATAAATAGTTGTTATTAATCAATAATTAAGGAATTAGAATACTATGAGTTAGTAAGAGGCAATCTATCTTTCTTGGTTCAAATGTTAATGGCAAGTTATTAATCCTTATATAGTATATCCTTTGTCAAATATAATAATACTTCGCGTTTATTGTTAATTATAAGCGAAGAGTATTGCGATTAAGAAGTTATAAAGGCAAAAGGTTTTTAGTGATGGACTATTTATCTAAACTCTAGGAATGAATTGGTTTTGTCACTTTACTTAACCAAGTATTGATAAAACAAAGAATGTTAAAAGTAGTTAATAGCTCATAAAGTCTATTAGCAAGGTTTATGTGTGAATATATCTTAGTTAATGTGATGAGGGAATACTCTATATAGTGGATTACTATAGTAAATTAAAGTTAGAATACTAGTTAGAGTTTAGTAAAACGGAATTAAGATGTTTATTCTTTTTGTAATACTTAGTAAACAAAGCTAATAGTTCAGTAAGCTACTTCTATGTTGGTTACAAAATTAAACATCAGTCACTTCTTTGCTAATTGATTGAGATCTGAGTTAATCAAAGTTAACGTGTAAGAGATTCACTTTGATTGACTCTTAAATGAAGGATGTGACTTTGTTGGCGCTAAAAATAACTTTGGAAAGGAGTAATCAATAGTGGCTAATAATATGTTGAGTATTGGTTATTGCTTAATTAATTATGGACTTAGTTACCTAGGTTGTGTAAGATGAGATTTCACTTTGATATTGGTATATGGAGTAATATAATTAGGTTGTTCTATTGTTTGATTAGTACTCACCAAAAGTAAGTTAATACCTCATATTAATTACTTAAGTAAGTGTCAGTCCATGATATACTTCAAAGTAGTTCCAACTACATGGTTGAATGACTTCTAATTATAAATGAGGTTGACTCGCTCTACTAATTAGGATTATGATTCATTAATGGTTGTCATTTATAATGGTAATTGGAATTGGACTTATGAGATAACATGACACATAAATATTAAGTTTAATTAATCTTTGTTTTATGAATCATGCATGGCTTGTGGAATTTATGTTAGCTCTCGTTAGTTAATTCTAACTGAGAGACTTTTTGTCATTGTTGTTGATGTTTAGCGAACATGAGTATCTATTAGTTGTTGCGGTTTATAAGTTTCATGATTATAATAGGAATCAAAAAGCATATATGTACCAATTTGAAATACTTATTTGTGAAAGTTATATGTTAAATGATTATGGTTATCTACGGAGGAAATCTATTGGTTTGGTTAGTTATTCAAAGATCGATGCTAACAATTATTTAAATTATTGCATGATTTCCAAGAATGATCTGATTGAGTTATGAATGATAGTCGATAGAAATCTAAAAGGGGAATGTAGCCTCGTATGAGTCAATGGTTGAGGTGACACGAACTGTACCCCATGGAATGTGAACCTTGGGGGGCCACAGGAAAACATGTCCATTACTCTGTGGGGTGATAATCGGGTAATATATCAGGTAATGCGAATGTAATACCCCATATTTTTTAGTATTTATTTAAATAATTAAATATTTATTTTATAATAATTTTCTAAAATAAATATTTTAAGAAAAGGATTTTTAGCATTTTCACTGGTTTTAAATTATTTTGGCGGTAATATGGCATCAAAATTGGATTTGTTAAGCTTTTGGTATTAAATCCTAATCAAAAAATTTATGGAAACCAAAAAAAAATTATTTTCTTTTTGGGGTCATATTTTCCTACAGGATTCTATAGTGATTGGAGGGAGTTTTTTTTCCTATGACTTCCAAATTAAAAATGGAGGTTACAAATCTTGGTTGAATCTCCTAATTAATGGTGAAGGTTACAAACTATTCAATTTTGGAAGTTAAGTACTAGTTATTCTACTCCTATAAATACCTCATACCGTAAGCCATCTTTTCCACACAAAAACTTTGGAGAATCCATACTCTCTTACTTCAAGGTTCTTCTTTCTTTTCTTATTTATTCTAGTTTTATATTTCTTATTCAGGTTCCAATTTTCTTTCGATTAAGAAAAAAATTCCATGTTTCTTATTCAAAAACATTATGCTCATGATAGGTTATTCATGTTTAAATTCATGATTAAGTTCATGTGGTAAGGTACTTATTAGTTGGTTATGAGAAAGCTCAAGCATAAGAATAAGTGAAGATACTAGTATACACTTTGTGCAAGATCAAGGAACGTTATGTAGCTAGATCTTTTGAAATGTGGTTTTATGTGATAAAGTTGTTTATTGATTTAATGTTTGGATTGGTTTAGAAATTTGGTGTTAAGTGGTTACAATATTTTATTATTCACTCTTGGAAGTGAAAAGAATGAATGATTTTATCGATTAATTTAATATAGAAATTTTGCTATCCTTTTTGGAAAATTAAATTATTTTCATCTGGAAAGATTAATTGGTTTTTTATGAACTTTGAATGTTCAAAAAGTTGTTTATGAGAAAATGAGGTTTATTCATGCCATACAATTCATATTATTATTATTTCCGCATGCTGAACATCAAGAGTTTCAAAGTCCACTTGTTGGCAATTATAGTTACCCCTTGATATAGCTCTATGATGGGATGACTAGCTTAGCTTGGGGGGTGTGCACACTTACCAAAATATAAGGGGAGATATATAAGAGGAGGAATTGTTTTCAAGATTATTTTTAATCCAAGTTTTTTGGAAAGAGTTTGTTCTTTAAAGATTATTCTTGAATTATTATTCAAGTGTTTGGAAAGAGTTTGTTCTTAAAAGGTTATTCTTGAATTATTTTTCAAGTGTTTGGAAAGAGTTTGTTCTTAAAAGGTTATTCTTGAATTGTTATTAAAGTGTTTGATAGTAATTTATTGCTAAAGAGTTATTCTTGAATTATTTGTGATAGAGTTTTCAAAATGAAGAAAAAATGTTGCAAACTAACAAATGTACTACTTATCTAGTACATTTTGTACACAGTTTTATACTGATGCGTATTTCCTTTTTCCCATTACTTAATAGTTAAAATCGCCCAACAATTACTTAAAATCGCCTAAAAATAGTTAAAATTACCTCTATAACCTTCTCATTTTTTTCTTAAATCATCACCACCCACCTGCTGCCAAACACCCACCACCACCACCATTTCAAACCCGAAGACACTTTCTTAAACAACCTAAACTCTCCTCTCTTCATCTTCTCCACCATTTCCTCCAAATCACCATTTTCTCCATTAAATGGTAAAAAACCTACACATAAAACATACAAAACAACACCACATGACCATACATTAGCCTTCGCACCATATTACCCTCCACCTCTTCCTGTAGACATTAACAGTTCATTTACAAAAAAAAAAAAAAAATGGGATGGTTAACTTGAAGGCTGAGTGCAAGTACACTCACAAATTTCCCCAAGTTTCACATAATTATACCAGGGAATATAACAACAAAGTTCATCCAACACATTTGATGTTAGCGAAATTTTTTTAGGCTTAGGCGAACGTCTACGGTGGACGTTCGCCCCATGGCCGGAACGTCTAGTCTGGACGTTCCGGCCATGGGTGAAACGTCCACCGCGGACGATCGCCCTATGGCCGGAACGTCCAGGCCAAACGTTCCTGCCATGGGGCGAACGTCCACCGCGGACTTTCGCCCAAGCCTAAAAAAAATTGCTGCAGAATGAAGTTCAGAGCTTTCTTTCCCTACGACTTACAGTGCCAATGAGGGTAATGATGCATAGGAGCTGCACATACATTATCTAGTTAAGCTTTGTATAGATTACATTAGAAGTAGGGTCCTGTTCATGACCCCATCATTAAATTGTAGAAAGTTGTGGGCAGGATATAAGCCTTTTTAGCGAACCTGCTATTCCTTTCTGGTACTAGGAGGCGGTTTTTTACAAAGGTTTTCTTGTCAAGTGTACAGAATCTGGAGAATTTCTGTAATCAGCGATGTTGGCCTGTGGCCTGTGAAAGTCATCTTAGCTTAATTCACCAGTAGCAGTAGCATCTATCATGCTCTTATATTTTTGTATAGAAGATTTTTGGAGCAAGAGGTAATAAAAATGGTGTCAATTGCTTCGTTGCTCAGCAAACTTTGCTCTTCTAATAATAATTTTAGGATACAACTACTAATATGGCACTAACTAGGAGCAAATTTCAAGAATTCATCATATTAATCATACCATTAAATAATAAAACCGAAGTTAGTTCATTCGAAAAACATTCCAATAAAAGGCAGACACCAGTTACATTATTATGGTGTCATTAATCGTATGTGGGTGATGGTGGTGGTAGGTGACGGCGGTGAAGGGTCACAGGTGGCAGTGGAGAGGTAGGGGATGGTGGTGGGGTGGTGGATGGTGGATGGTGGATGGTGGATGGTGGATGGTGTGGAAAAGAGGAAAGGGTAAAATAGTCCGAGAAAATGGATTTGTGGCGATTTTAAGTAATTTTGGGGCGATAATTAACAAACCTCATTCTTGAATTATTATTCAAGTGTTTGGAAAGAGTTTGTTCTTAAAAGGTTATTCTTGAATTATTGTTCAAGTGTTTGGAAAGAGTTTGTTCTTAAAAGGTTATTCTTGAATTGTTATTAAAGTGTTTGAAAATAATTTATTGCTAAAGAGTTATTCTTGAACTATTTGTGATTGAGTTTTCGAAATGAAAAAAAATGTTGCAAACTAACAAATGTACTACTTATCTAGTACATTTTGTACACAGTTTTATACTGATGCGTATTTCCTTTTTCCCATTTGCTTTTGCCATGTTTACCTTTTTGGTAAGCAGTTTTGCAGGTGAATTTAGGATGTGCATGGGAGCATACTATGAAGGGGATCTTCACCTAGATCAGAGCGTTTTATTTATATTGAGTTTTTTGAGACAATATTTACTTTTATTAATAGAGAAATCTTATTATTTTTGGTTAAATTCTTTCGCTGCAAGTTATTTTGTTAGTAGTAGTTGGTTGGCGAAAGCTTAGTCACATGGCGGTAATACTCCTAAATTACTCAATTATTATTTACTAAATTATTTATTTAAAAGTGAGTAATTGGGGGTGTTACAAAGCGGTATCAGTTTTTCAAGTCTTGAAAAGATAAAAGTTGAACATTAAAATTGATGGATAGACATAAGATGGGCATATAAAGTTTCTCATTTGCATTGTCAATTGTTCTGCTTAAGTTTTTTTTTTTTCTTTTTGACGATTTGTATAGATGCATCTTACTAGCTCCACAAAAAGGTATATATATTACTTTTATTTGGAAAGATGAAGGTTGTAGATATGTTAGTGTGACAAGCTCTGTCTAGGATTAGGAAGGCTCTCCCTGACGTTGTGGGTAACTTCCTTACCTAGGAGCTATAATCACCTTGGCTATTCTATATCTTGAAATCAAGCACTTTAAATTTTTTGAAATAAATATTTTAAACCATAGTGGTGCATCTAATACAAATCTTGGTCCATATTTAGCTATCATATATTAGTATTACTTCTATGATGTTGTTCTTCTGATATCTAAATTCTTCTTAATTTATATGATTGTTGTTGAAAGTAGAGGAAAAGGTTTATGTTATTCCCTATGTATGGGATGAGCAAGGAAGTCATCTTGCTTTAACTAGTAAAAAGTAGTATTATGTGTATTATTATATTTACCACTTATGAATACCCAGGTCAATATGATTATATGGCCATTGATGAGTTGGAGATATTATTGAGACAGACTATCAGAGTTTGAAGTCTTCGGTAACCTAGACATATATAGTTTTATTTTGGCCATGAAGCGGCCTAGCCGTCTTAAGAATATTTTTGATACACTCAAATGTTCTAGTAGTCGTTATGTATAAGGCCTAATATTGGGACATGATATACAAAGTATGTGATTGTTATGTTTTGAACTAGTTATACTTACATGTTTATGGAATTATATGGTAGTTACATAACTATTTTATGAATATTAGTTGAGATTTATCCTAAAACACTCGTAGTTCTAGCAAAATGGCAGAAAGAAGGAGAAGAAGTATAAGTTTCATAGTTAGTAGACTAGTAAAGATAACTGAAAACATCACTCAAGTGATAGCTAATCAAGAAACCAAGCAGAGTGAGATCGATAGTTTTGGTGAGGTCTTTAAGAGGATAGCGGCTGTCAAACCTCCGACTTACCATGGGAAAGAGGACCCACCTAGCTTAGAAAACTGCAACTGATAATTTGATAAGCTTTTGGATGCCAAGTATGCCCTGAAAACCTTAGAGTTCATAATGTTGCTCATTATTTGAGAGATGATGCAGACCTATGGTGGAAACAAAGGAAAGATGATCTTTTAGAGGATCCGTACTTTAGGTGGAATGATCTTAAAGATGCCTTGAGAACTAAGTTTTATCCTCCGTACTTAAGGAAGCAAAAGGCTATGGAGTTCACCAATCTTAGGATGGGGGAGTATGTCTGTTAATGAGTATTATAGCAAATTTTTGGAGTTAATGAAGCTCGCACCTGAGATAGTACCATATGAGACTTTGAAGGCCCAAAGGTTTGAGCAAGGGTTAACCTTAACTCTCCAAAGTAAGCGGGGAGGTGTAATTTTTAAGACTCTTGATGAAATTTATGGTAGAGCTGCTCACTTATGTGGTATTAAAGGAAGAGAGCTTGAAGGGACCTACTCTAGGAAAAAGAGGAAGTATAACAACAATGGGAACCAACGAAGTGGAGATAAGAAGCCTAAACCGAATGGTGGATTTAACCAAACTGAGAAAGACAATAGGTACCCTAGTGGGAAGCCTAATAGGAAATAAGGGAATAAATAAGAAGAAAGCTGAGAGAACCTTTTTCTGCAAAAGGCGTGATAAGAACCATCTTGGAAAGGATTGTCAGGGCAAATTGGTGACATGCCATTATTGTTAGAAATTGGGGCACCGGGAGTATGAGTGCTTTAGAAAAGCTGGTGGAGAACATGCTCAAACCTGCCCCGAGTAGTAAGGCCCCTCAGAATGATCAACACAATTTAGCTTCTTCTAATGCTGGTGTTAAACTAGGGATGGGGAATCAGTCTAAAGGCATAGTTTTCGTAATGAACCATCGTGAGTCTCAGAATATTTCCAAGGTAGTAGTTGGAACCTTTTTCATTAATTCCCTCCCTGTCAAAGTGTTGTTTGATTCAGGAGCATCCAATTCATTTATTTCTAGCACTTTAGTAGAAAAGCTCCAGTTAAGCAGTCTAGTGTCTATTTCATTAGAAATTGCATTGCCATCTGGGGAGATGTTTAATTGTACTAGGTTGCATAGTCAAGTACCTTTAGTGATAATTGGGTTGAACTTTCAGTCCGACTTAGTTGATTTTGACTTGTCAGATCTCGATGTAGTTTTATGGATAGATTGGTTAGGAAGATTCAAGGCTCAAATTGATTGTGTGGCTCGAAAGGTGTCCTTTGTCGGTCCTAAGAAAGAAAGGGTGACTTATAGGAAGCTTGGGAAGGAGAATGGAGTGAAGATAGTGTCTGCGATGATAATTCAATCTTATGCGAAGAAGGAATATCCATTATTCTTATGTGGAGTTCAGAGGATTGGAAAGGAAGATGAGAATAGGGAGGTTCCGGTTGTATATGAGTTTTCTGATGTGTTTCCTGAATAGATACCGGGTATGCCACCTGCTAGGGATCTTGATTTCACCATAGACTTGATGCCAGGAATTTGACCTATTTCAAAGGCTCCGTATAGAATGGCTCCAAATGAGATGAAAGAGTTAAAAGTTCAGTTGGAGGAGTTATTGAAGAAAGGGTATATAAGACCTAGTTCGTCTCCTTGGGGTGCACTTATATTATTCTTGAAAAAGAAAGATGGTAGTTTGAGGTTGAGCATTGATTACCGGGAGTTGAGCAATGTGACAATCAAGAATAAGTATCTGCTTTCGAGAATAAATGGTTTATTTGATCAGTTGAAAGAAGCGGGCACTTTCTCGAAGATACATTTGAGCTCAGGTTATCACCAATTGAGGATTGCTAAGGGTGATATTCCAAAGACTGCGTTTAGGACGCGTTATGATCACTATGAGTTCACAATTGTCGTTTGGTCTGACCAACGCACCTGCAATGTTCATATATTTGATGCATAGGATTTTTAGGCCATACTTGGATAAATATGTTGTTGTGTTTATAGATTATATTTTGTTATATTCGAAGGATAGGAGCGGTCATGAGCTACATTTGAAGGAAGATTTGTCCACCCTATGAGAGCATAAGTTGTATGCCAAGCTTTCTAAGTGTGAGTTTTGGTTGGATGAGGTTGCATTTTTAGGACATATTATCTCAAAGGAAGGAGTTTCGCTGGATCCTGCTAAGATTCAAAAGGTGCGCGAGTGGCCAACACCAAAGATGGTGTCTGATATAAGGAGTTTGCTTAGGTTAGCTGGTTACTATCGAAGATTTGTAAATGAATTCTCGAAGATCTCAGGACCAATGACTAGCCTGACGAAGAAAGAATGTAAGTTTGTCTGGACTCCAGAGTGTGAGGAAGCTTTTCGGCATTGAAGGAAAGGTTGACTACAACACCAGTTTTGGCTCAACCTGATGAAAGTCAGCAGTATAATGTTTATAGTGATGCTTCAAAATTTGGGTTAGGGTGTGTATTGATGCAGAACCGAAAGGTCGACGCTTATGCTTCTAGGTAGTTAAAACCACATAATGTAAAATTATCCAACCCATGATCTTGGATTAGATGCAATAGTGTTTGCTTTGAAGATATGGTGACACTACTTGTATGGGGAAACGTGTAAGTTATACAAGGATCATAAGAGCTTAAAGTATATTTTCACTCAAAAGGAGTTGAACATGTGGCAGAGGAGGTGGTTGAAGTTGATCAAGGATTATGATCTGGAGATCCAGTATCATGAAGGGAAAGCTAATGTTATTGCTGATGCATTGAGTCGAAAGTCGAGTCATTTAGTTAATGTACTGGTGTTGCCCAGTCAGTTATGTGTCGAATTTCGGAACCTGCCATTGGAGGTACTAGAAGAAGGAGGTGCTGAAGAATGGTTGGGTTCTTTGTCAGTCCAAACCTCAATCAATGATGAGACTAGGGAGGGTCACTCAAAGGATGAAAAGTTAGAAAAGATTCGAGAGAAGATCTAGGATGTTTATGTGTCGGATTTCCAGATAGCCGGTGATGGAAGTATCCGATTCAAAGGGAGGTGGTGTATACCAAGTAATAGAGAAGAGTTTAAGCGAAAATTATAGGAAGAGCTCACCTTATTCAGTAACACCCAGGTGGTGATAAGTTGTATAAGGACATGAAGCAAACGTTCTGGTGGCCAAACATGAAGCAAGAGGTAGCAGTGTTCGAGGCTAAGTGTCTCACAAGCCAAAAGGTCAAGTTTGAGCATAAGAGGCTGCAAGGGAAGGTTCAACCTCTGGATATTCCGAGTTGGAAATGGGATTCTATATCAATGGATTTTGTGTCTGCATTACCAAGAACTAAGGCTGGACATTATACAATTTGGGTAATGGTGGATCATTTAACTAAATTCGCATATTTCATACCTATGAAGAATACTTGGTCGATGGATTAGTTGGCTAAAGCATATGTGAAGTGGGTGGTGAAATATTATGGTGTACCTAAGGACATTGTTTTCGATCGTGATTCACGGTTCTTGTCTAACTTTTTGCAGAGTTTGCAGAAGGCTTTGGGTACTAATATGTTAATAAGTACATCTTTTCATGATTCTATATCAATGGATTTTGTGTCTGCATTACCAAGAACTAAGGCTGGACATTATACAATTTGGGTAATGGTGGATCATTTAACTAAATTCGCATCTTTCATACCTATGAAGAATACTTGGTCGATGGATTAGTTGGCTAAAGCATATGTGAAATGGGTGGTGAAATATCATGGTGTACCTAAGGACATTGTTTTTGATCGTGATTCACGGTTCTTGTCCAACTTTTGGCAGAGTTTGCAGAAGGCTTTGGGTACTAATTTGTTAATAAGTACATCTTTCCATCTGGCTACAAATGGGCAAATAGAACGAACAATTTAGACTTTAGAAGATATGTTGCGATCTTGTGTTATGGAGTATCAGGGTTCGTGGGAGGATTTCTTGAATTTGATAGAATTTTCCTACAACAATAGTCATCATGCAAGTATTGGTATAGCTCTGTTTGAGGCTTTATATGGTCGAAAGTGTACAATTTAATCTGCTGGAATGATATTAGTGAAATCGTGGTGCTTGGACCCGAGTTTCTCCAATAGACGATGAAGCAAGTGAAAGTGATTCAAGAAAAGATCAAGGCAGCTCAAGATCGGCAGAAGAGTTATGCTGATTTGAAGTGAAGGGATAAAGAATTTCAGGTTGGGGAGAAGGTATTGTTGAAAATATCTCCAATGAAAGGGGTGATGTGATTGGGGAAGAAGGAAAAGTTAAGCCCAAAGTATATCGGGACATATGAGGTGTTAAAGAAGATCGGGAAAATGGCATATAATTTGGATTTCCAAATAATTTAAATCAAGTCCATGATGTTTTCCATATATCTTAGTTAAGGAAGTATATCCCAGATGTGTTTCATGTGCTGCAACATGAGACCATTGAATTAGATGATAGTTTGACTTACGAGGAAAGACCTGTAAGAATTCTTTATAGTAAAGTTAGAAGTACTCGGACTAAGGATGTAAGATCAGTTAAAGTATTATGGTCAAACCATCAGACTGAGGAAGCAACATGGGAAGCGGAAGCGGATATATGCAAGAAATATCCGGCGTTGTTTTCTGAGGTTAGTTGTCGAGTTACGGGGTCGTAACTCCTTCTAAGGGGGGTCGAATGCGATAGACTTTTGCTTTTTTATTATAGTTAATGCATTTTAGCGTGTGTTTGAGTCATTATACGCATTTTAGACGTCAGCATTTGAGTCAGAAACTACAATTTTGAGATTTTAATCCTTTTTTTGGTAAGTGTTATGACTGTTTGTCTTAAGTTTCGAGGTCGAAACTTCTTTTATAATACCCCACGTTTTTAGTATTTATTTAAATAATTTAAATATTTTATTTTCTAAAATAACATTTTAAGCAAAGAGTATTCTAGTATTTTCACTAGTTTTGAATTATTTTGGCGGGAATATGGCGCCAAAATTGAATTTGTTAAGCTTTTGGTATTAAATCCTAATAAAAAAAATTCAGAAAACCAAAAAAAAGAAAAAATAATTTTTTTTTTGGGGCCATATTTTCATACGGATTCTATAGGAACTGGAGGGAGTTTTTTGTTCTATAACTTCCAAATTTATGATGGAGGTTACAAATTTTGGTTTAATCTCCAAATTTATTGTGAACGTTACAAACTATTTAATTTGGAAGTTAAGTATACTACCTATTCTACTCCTATAAATACCCCATACCTTAAGCCATCTTTTCCACACAAAAAGTTTGGAGAATCCATAATCTCTTACTTCAATATTCTAGTTTTGTTTATTTCTTATTCAAGTTCCAATTTTCTTTGGGTTAAGAAAAAAAAAGATTTTCCATGTTTCTTACTCAAAAATAGCATACTCATGATAGGTTATTCATGTTTAAATTCATGATTAAGTTCATGTGATAAGTTAATTATTGGTTGGTTATGAGAAAGCTCAAGCATAAGAATAAGTGAAGATACTAGTATACACTTTATGCCAGATCAAGGTATGTTATGTAGCTAGATCTTTTGAAATGTGCTTTTATGTGATAAAGTTGTTTATTGATTAAAGGTTGGATTGGTTTAGAAATTTGGTTTAAAATGGTTAGAATATTTTATTATTCACTTTGGAAGTGAAAAGAAGGAATGATTTTATCAATTATTTTTATATAGAAGTTTTGTTATCCTTTTTGAAAAATTAAATTATTTTTATAAGGAAAGGTTGATTGGATTTTTATGAACTTTGAATGTTCAAAAAGTTATTTATGAGAAAAGGAGGTTTAATCATGACTTACAAGTCATATTATTATTATTTTCGCTTGATTAACATCAAGAACATCAAAGTCCACTTGTTGGCAATTATAGTTACCCCTTGATATAGCTCCGTGATTGGATGACTAGCTTGAGGGGTGTGCACACTTAGCAAAATAGAAGGGGATATAAGAATAGGATTGTTTTCAAAATTATTTTTAATCCAAGTTGTTTGAAAATAGTTTGTTCTAAAAGGTTATTCTTGAATTATTATTCAAGTGTTTGGAAGGAGTTTGTTCTTAAAAGGTTATTCTTGAATTATTATTAAAGTGTTTGAAAATAATTTATTTTTAAAGAGTTATTCTTGAATTATTAGTGATGGAGTTTTCGAAATTGAAAAAACAATGTTGCGAACTAGCAAATGTGTTACTTATCAAGTACATTTCGTACTCAGTTTTTTATACTGATGCGTATTTCCCTTTTCCTATTTGGCTTTGTCCTGTTTACCTTTTTGATAAGCAGTTTTGCATGTGAATTTTGGATATGCATGGGAGCATACTATGAAGGGGATCTTCACCTAGATTAGGGCGTTTTATTTATATTGAGTTTTGAGACAATATTTAGTTTTATTAATAGAGAAGTATTATTGTTTTTGGTTTAAGTCTTCCGCTGCAAGTTATTTTATAAGTTAGTAGTTGGTTGTCGAAAGCGTGTTAGTCACGTGGCGGTAATACTTCTAAACTACTCAAATATTATTTACTAAATATTTATTTAAAAGTGAGTAATTTGGGAGTGTTACAGCGAAACCTATGGACGGCTGATGAAATCAACGAAAAATGAACTCCAGACTAGTCGCGGTTCCTGGCCAACAGTAAAGCGAATGGTTGGGTGACATACCCCCACTGTCGGAGTGTAAGCTTTATCTCCTCCACCGCATTCTCTTTCCCCCTGATAAAAGAATGTATCGCGTATTATGAAAGTTGTTTCGATATTGGATTTTCGATAAGGAATCATATTTTTATATTAGATTCCCAATAAGGAATCATATGTTGATGTTGGATTCCCGATGAGGAATCATATGCTAATATTGGATTCGCAATAAAGATTTGTATTATGGTAAGTTATGATATTGGATTCCTAGTAAGGAATCATATTTTGATATTAGATACCCCCAATAAGGAGTCCCATCATGAAATGTTGTCATTTTTTTTAATTTCCTGAGAAGGAATTGTTTGTGAAGTATAGGAAAATGATTGATAATGTATTTGGAAACTTAAATTTGGATTTCTTATAAGAAATCGATTAAAGGAAAGGAACTATATCATCTATATCAGGGTTAGTTAACCTAGATTCCTCATAAGAAATTGTGATATGTTTGAAAGGATAATTGAAAAAATATATATGAAATATATTTCTGTTGTGATTGCTTGGTAGTCAGCTTACTATGTATGCTATTATGTGACCGTCGGTGTATTATAAAAGGAGTATCTGAGTAATGGTATTTCATGTGTCCAAAAAAGATTAATGTTATGCATCGTTATCACATATGTGATTATGATGGTTAAGTTAATTGTTGAGTCGTTTTCATGTAATAGCCACCAAAGCATGTGTTAATCTTCTCTACGGGTTTATACTCAGCTTTGCTGATGTGTATATGTTGTTTTGTCATTTATGTGGCTTGTCACTTGGTGGGTGCAGTATCCTAAATGTTTCAGGTTGAAGTTGTAAGTTAGTCTTTTGCAAGTTGAAGTTGATACAAGATGGTGTAGTATGGTATTTGTTTTCGAAGTGAGGACGTTCGACATTGTAATAGTTAATAATTAATTATTTATAACCTAATTCTGTACTTAAGAGTCGTTAGTACTTCTAATTCTCTCTTGTTGTTCCTCTGCGAAAGCGTTGAGATTGTCAAGTTTTTGGAATTGGAGATATTTTATAAATTGAAATTGTAAACAGGTTTAAATTATTTTTGGTTTAGGGTTATCCGATTTTCAAAGGAAGCTCTGCCGGATTTTCCATAGGAAATTATTATAACAGAGTTTGAGAATCGTGGCCTTGTTGTAATAGTTAACTTAAATCGAATAGAATTCGGAATTGAGCTCCACACTCTCTGATGTAGTTCGGTGAGTGTGATGGTAATAGTTCGGATCAGCTCGACCAAGGTCTCTTCTGTTGTACTTAATCTTCTGCAAGTTGGTCGGGAAAATCCTGGTTGTTATAGTGGAAGAGGTTCAGCTTCTTCTTAAAGGGGTGGAAGGGGGTTCCACTACTTCACAGAGGGGTGGAACATTGAAGGGTGGAAGAGGAAGTGGTAGAAATCATGTTTCGCCTTCATTTTTTAGTAGTATTTCCTCAAATTGCGTGTATGGTCTTGCTTACATCATAACTTTTTTCCCCTTTTTTCAAGTGCCAGTTGGGGTAGGAAATTACTTTCCATGTGATTGGGCCCCTGCGACACAATCAAGCCAAGTCTGATGTTTAGTGGATGCTTCATGGATCTTTAAATTAGCTTACTTTATGTCTTAGGAAGAACTACTATGAGTGTTATATACTGGTTTCTGGATGATGAACTTATTTTTTTTGTTGCTTAGTAATACACGGTACACAATGAATCATATCAGTTGGAATGTACTTTGCTTCCATGCTAATTTAAGGTTTCATAATCATACACTAGTAGAATAAATGTTATTTCCTGCGGTGATATTGCTGCGGTTTTACCCATACGCAGCAATATATCACATAAAAGAAAAGGAAAAATATAAAATAACCATATTGCTGCGGTTTTGACCGAAAACAGCAGCAATATGGTTTCAACGGAAAATTTTTGAAATTTTTTTGACTATTTGACCAAATATATTGCTGCGGTTTTTTACAATAACCGCAACAATATATTAAAATAATATTAAAAAATATTATTTTAATCTATTGCTGCGGTTGTTTCTAAAAACCACAGCAATAGGATCATTATTGTTTAATAAAATGAGCGCTGCTCATTCCTTCCTCTCCTCATTAGGGTTTCCTTCCTTCGCACTCCTCACCTTCACTTTCACTTTTCCTCCTTCTTCCTCTATCTCTCCATCTCTCCTCACCCTCTCTTCACCGCACAACCAGCGATTCCTCCTCCTCGTCGCAACAATCGCTCAACGCAACATCCACCGACGGCGCATCCTCATTCGTTCGGATCTCCATCAACACCGGCCATCACCCACCGTTCGTTCTTCGTTCGTTCTTCGTCGTCATCAACCACCGGTCGCTCTTTGTCGCCATCAACAACTGTTCATATCTCCTCGTCGTTCACATCAACAACTGTTCATATCAACCACCGTTCGTTCATGTTCCTCGTTTTCTTCGATTCAACCCCTAGTTTTCTTCTTCGTTCAGATCTGGGTTGATGCAAACCGACACACTGATTACCAGATTTTTTCGTTTTTTTTCGTTTCTGTTTGTCGTTCATATCTATTTTTTGATTTTTTTTTTCGTTTCTGTTTTTAGATTTCTTTATTTTTTCGTTTTCTTTTTTTTCGAATCTATACGATTGGTCCCGAGATATGTTTGTATTAGGATTTTTTTATTTCAATTTCTTATTTTTTTGTAATATATTTTTTGTTTTTTTATTAATTGTGTTGCTTCAGTTTTTTAAATAAGAAATATGTGTTTGAGACTAGTATTGCAATTATTATTGTCTTTTGTTTATCATTACTTTGAATATATTGTGTTTTATTTTTTTCAGCATTTGTATTTTTCAAATTTGATGATAAAATGCAAAAAAAAAAAAACAAAATTTTTTTTGCTTCCATGTAGAGCTATCAATATCTTTTATTTTTTTTTAATAAAAAAACAGCATATTGCTGCGGTTTTGGGTAGAAACCGCAGCCATATAATCATTACCTATTGCTGCCCCCTTAATTGTTGCGCGCCCAAAACCCCAGCAATATGCCACTTTTTAACCGCAACAAATAGGATTTATTCTACTAGTGATATCTATTGCAAAGAGACAAATATTGATGGAAATTATAAGAACTTTCTCTCTTTAAACGCTTAACTGGCGGATGATAAGGTGACCTACTATTGTGAGTCGTCAAGCCTCAATGGGGAGGAAGAAGAAGACTTCTGGGCCGGTTAACAGCTCTCCGGCACCGGTATAGTCTGGCGAACCTTCTAAGACACATGTTGCACCTGAAGGAGCATCCGGTAAGGATAAACTGAATAGAATAGTAACCAACCCAGACCTGAATGTTACAATCCCATCGAGAATTCAGTCGAAGGCAACTACAGGGGTTGTTTTTGGAGAAGAAGCTCGCAAAAACTGGAAGACCTTCACCAACTAGAGCAAAATCTCCGATAAAGATATGGGTCTCAAATTTATAGCTCCTACTATAGCAGAAGGATTTCCAACAGCTAGATTAGAGAAGGATGAAGTAGAAAAAATGTTAGAAATTTGGATGAATGCTTTGATTGTTTATGTAGTAGGGCACAATCCTACTTTAATTTCCCTCAAAGCGTATATTATGACACGATGGAAACCGACTGTTGAACCTCAGATGTTTAAACATGAGGAGGGATATTTTGTGATAAAACTGGGTGGTAGAGAAATTAGAGATTCAATGTTATATGCAGACCCTCATCTATTCTATGGCAAACCTATGATTGTTAAATAATGGTCAACCAATTTTAACGTTTATAGTGAAGTTTCGAAGGTGATACCTATATGTATTAAGCTGCCAAATCTACCTTTTAGCTGCTGGAGTGAAAACTCTCTGAGTAGGATAGGCAATTTATTAGAGTTCCATTATATGCAGATGAATGTACATCTCAATCCTTGAGAGTTTCATCTGCTAGGATACTGGTGAATATGGATGTTACAAAGAAGATCAAGAAGGTGGTGAAAATAGTTGACCCTAATGGAAAAATTATAACACAAAATATGATCTATGACTGGATTCCTCCTTTCTGTAAGAAATGTAATCTTATTAGTCATAATTGTGATACCAAATATGCTCAGTAAGGGCCAGGAAAAGCCTTATAATAAAAATGGGTTAATAAGATAGATTTGACTTCTGAAACACATGACATCACTGAAATTCCTAAGGGAGATTTTATTGCAAGGGGTCCCTCTTTGGTAGTAGATCCTAACTTAGGTTGGGGTCCTGTCACTAAGGTAGATCTTGGCAACTTGATCATCCCTATTCATACTCCTATGGGAACACTAGACTCTGGATAGAACAAAGAGGTGGATGAAGAAGGAGCTTGGATGTTAGTAACTAGGAAGAGAAAGGATGAGGGGAAGCAAGTTGTTCAAGCTTCTAGGATGATTGCATACAGTGCTTCACAAGACCCAGGTAGACCTGGAGTTGCTAAAGGACCAAACCCTTATCTCTCATGATGATTGTTGCGTCTTGGAATGCCAGGGGCATGAATGACCCCTTCAAAATAAAAGAAATTTTATATTTCTTGTATGAGCAGAAGATTACAATTTGTGCCCTACTTGAAACTAGAGTAAGGGTTCATAATGTGGCTAAGATTCAAAGAAAACTTGATTCAATTTGTAAGTGGGTCTCTAATCATTCTCACTCTCCTAGAGGAAGAATTTGGTTGTGTTGGCAACCAAATGATGTTAAATTGAATCTGCTTAGTTAGCCTGAGCAAATTGTGGTAGCTAAAGTGAGAAACTCAAATGATACTGTGGCTTTCTAGTTGATTATAGTGTACGGTCTTCACAGTATAAGTGATAGGAAAGAACTTTGGAGAGAGCTGGATAGTGTGTCTAACAACTGCAACAAGCCTTTTATCGTAATAGATAATTTTAACTGTATCTTTCAACCTGATGATATAATAAATGGTGCTCTAGTTAGTAAAAATGAGACTCAAGATATGGCAAATTTTATTCTGTCTTCAAATGTCATTGAAGCTCCAAGCATGTGTTTGTTTAATTCTTGGACAAATAAAGGTTTGGGTGATGTCAGAATAGCCAGTAAAATAGATAGAGCTTTTGTGAATGCTCTTTGGATGGACCATTATGTAAATGTGAAAGTTAATTATCTTCCCTATGGTATCTCTGATCATTCTCCCTTGGTGTTTTATGTGGAGCCTAGTGTTAATGAGGGTGGTAGGCCTTTTAAATTCAATAATATCCTTTGTGATCATGAGGCTTTTGAAAAGACTGTGAGGATTGCCTGGGAAGAAGTGAATGATAGATTTAAGATGGAGCAAGTCTGGATGAAGCTTAAGAAGGTTAAGATAGCCCTCAAAAGCCTACGATCCAAACATTATGCACATGCTCATCTTAAAATGAAGGAATTTCGAAGGAAACTAGCTGCTTTGCAGGCTTTGCCTCACTTGCAAAATGAGCTGGCTATACAGCCTGAATAGAAGGAGTGTTATGCCAAGTTGAAATTCTAGTCAAAAGTTGATAAGAGTATTTTGAGATATAAAGCTAGGATCAACTGGTTATCATTTGAACATTCCAACTCAAAAACTTTCTTCACAACTGTCAAAATTAGGAAAGCAAGAAATAGATTGGCTATAGTACGTCTATATTGAAGATGATACTCCACTTACAAATAGAGCAAATATCCAGTAGGAATTGGTTGGTTTCTATGAGAAATTGCTGGGGACAGATAACCAGCTCCCAGGCATTGATCTTCCTACTTGTGAGAGATGGTCCCACTTTGAGTACTGAAGCAAAGAAGATGCTGAGCCAACCTATTAGTGTTCAAGAGATTGACAATGCACTATGGTCAATGATGACTCTAAGGCTCCTGTCATAGATGGTTTTAATACCATTTCTTGAGAAATGTTGGCATCATATTAGATAATACGTTTATGATGCAGTTCAAGAATTTTTTCAGAATGCTTACCTACATGGGCCTATAAACATTACTGTTGTGACATTGGTTCCTAATAAAGATGAAGCTAGATATGCTAAGGATTATAGGCCTATAGCTTGTTACACTATTCTCTACAAAATAATCTCTAAAATCATCACTCATAAATTGTACGAGATTAAGGGAAGGTGGTGAATTAGTCTCACATTGGTTATATTCCAGAGAGAGACATTGCCGATATTATAATTTTAGCAACAGAATTGATCAGAGGTTATGGTAGAGCTCACATCTCTCCAAGGTGTTTAATCAAGGTTGACATTAGGAAGGCTTATGACTCAATTGAATGGTCATTTCTTGAGACTATGTTGTATGAACTGGGGTTTCCAGATCAATGTATTAGATGGACTTTGGCATGTGTTCAGAGTGTATCCTACTCCATTTTGATCAATGGTATCCCTACCAAAGCTTTTAGAGCTAAAAAGGGTTTGAGACAAGGAGATACTCTCTCTCCTTTTCTCTTTGCCTTATGCATGGAATACTTAATTAGGTGTTTGGGTAGAATTAAGATAAACCCTGAGTTTAACTTCTATCCCAAATGTGAGAGACTTCACCTTACACATCTCATGTTTGCTGACGATCTTCTATTATTTGCAAGAGCTCAGATAAGCTCTATTACGAAAATTATGGCAGCTTTTTAATCCTTTTCTCAAGCTTCTGGATTAGAGACAAATATAGAAAAAAAAAAGTTACATTTATATAGCAGGGGTTAGACATGATGAAGCTGAAATTGTGGTTGCAGATGTGCATCTGCCAATTGGGAACCTACCTTTTAAGTACTTAGGAGTTCCACTCACTCCTAAAAAGTTGAATTTTTGTCAATGTAAGCCTCTTATTGAAGAACTATAGAGAGAGCTCAGAGTTGGATGGCTCATCTTATCTCTTATGATGGAAGGCTACAACTTATCAGAATAATATTGAATAGTATACAGAACTATTAGGCACATATTTTCCCTCTATTCCAAGAAAATTATTAAAGCTCTTGAAAATATTTGCAGAAAGTTTCTTTGGATTGCGTCTACTGATGCTTCACATAAACCATTTGTAGCTTGGGCTGATTTTCATAAACCAAAATCAGCAGGGGGATGGAATCTAATTGATATGAAGATTTGTAATAAGGCTGCCATATTGAAGCTGATGTGGGCTTTGGCTTTCAAAAGTGACAAACTTTGGTAAGGTGGGTCAATGCTTACTACTCTGTGAACACTGTTGCTATAAGTAGCAACACGTCTTGGCTCCTAAGGAAGATTGTAGAAAGTAGAAGCATCCTTACTAATCTGGGAGGATGGGATACTGTGCTGCATAATGATCACTTCAGTATAAAAAAAAGTCTACACCATGCTCCTTGGTGTTGAAGATTATGCTGATTGGAGAAGACTTATTTGCAATAATAGGGCTACACCTAAAAGCAAATTCATTATGTGGCTTGCTGTCCAAAATAGACTCTACACTATAGACATGTTAAGCTAATGGAACATTCAGTGTAGCAGGATGTGTCATCTTTGTGACAAAGCTCAAGAATCAGTGAATCATCTCTTTTTTGAGTGTGATTATGCTGCTGGTATATGGCATCCTATTCTTCAGTTGTTGGGTATTACTCATCAGGGTCAAGGGTTTCATACTGAGAAACAGATAGTTGTGACAAAAGCTCACAGTAAGAGTAAAATCTCTAGGCTATATGTTATGTTGTTTACAGAAACAGTTTATTTGACGCAACAACAAGCTATTGAGAGGGTTTTGTATGACTATGAATCATTTAATGAAGGATATTGTGTTTAAAGTGTTTGTTAGATGTGAAGCTATAGATAGGCTTATGTCGCTTTTCTAGGAGCTTGGTTGTTAGGCCTCCTGCTCTCTCTCTCTCTCTCTCTTGTTTTAAGTTGAGTTAGTTGGCTTTTGTAGTTTTCGTAATAATTTTGAATTGCCAAAAAAACATCATATCATTGCAATTTTATTATCATATCTATTGCAATTTCATAATGATGCCATAATTCAAGCAAGCTAAACTACATAAACTTCCCTCATCGCTTTCATAATCATACCACAATACATTGCTTTCATGCTACTTTAAGGTTCCTTCATTGTCTACTTATTGTAGACTACAACAATTGCAAATAGAAACCAAGATAAAACCAACATAGTTAATAGATTTTTCTCCTTCCTTGAACTCTTCATCAACTCCATACGCGTTTCACAAATATCACTTTTCATCTCCCTTTGTAACTTTAATTTCTTGATTTTCTATTCCAACAACTTTTTCTCATGCTCTAGTTCACTTATGATGTTCTTCTTCTACAGTAATTGATAACACAAGTCATCATCTTCATTGTTATCAATTATCCACTTCATAAAATCGCACTTAGTGTCCTACAGCACAATCACAATATACGGTAAAATTGAGGGGAAATTTGAAATTGAGGGGAAAATTTGAAAATTGAGGGCAGGAAAATTAACTTACAAGCCATAAAAGGCAACCATAATTCCAAAAAATTAATTACAATGTTAGTTCCATTCTCCACAGTACGCACTACAACATCTCTTCCACATCTACACTTCACTCTTGCGCGTCTAGAATGTAAAGAACACCCAAAACTAGGTGTTGACCTCCGCATATTCGACCTGTTGAACCTATTTTTGACGATGACAAAGAAACAAAGATACAAACTAAGTAATGAACTAACAAGTTGGTAAGTCAATGGATTGTTGCAAGGTATCATTGACAAGAGTAAAAGAGAATACTAAGTCAAAAGAAGTAATCAAGTTTGGATTTTGAAGACTAAGTGAAGATGCTCAAGGAACTGATACTAGAGAAACGTTAAAACAAGAGGACCAAAGCAAAGCTTTTTGTTTCTAGTTCCAATGTAAATGAAGGAGTAAGAATTTGTAAGGAACTGTGGCAATTTAAAAAGAGAATGAGTGTATGTTCCCTTGACGGGATGAAGCGAACTAGCACTTTCATATTGAGTTAAAGGAACTACCTATTAAAAGGAACTAGACATAGGTTGATGCAGTACAACGGTTAAAAGATGACGCTTGAATGTTATATGCCTACATTATAGGAAATTGTTTTCTAATTAGTAAAAATCTAATTTTAAGAAAAAGATTTTATTTTTATTAGATAATTGAAATCCTTTTTTGGTTTTAATGAAAATATCTTTAAATATATTTTATAAAAGGATTTAATTCAGTTTTATTAATTAATAAATATTTGGTAATTAAAATCATATTTTGCTTACTGCTTAAGTGGTTTCTAAAATAAAGAAAGCAATATTAATCTTAACCTACGTTTGTATTGGGTCATGGAGATCATGGGTATTAAAAAAACGTGTTCCTCTAGTTAATTAACATCATGAGAAAATGTTTTTACCAAAACTACTATAAATAATAATGTCTAATTAAGTTTTTATTTGTGTCTGACCAAGTAATAAAGTAAGTTTAACTAAGTAAAGTGTCAGTGCCTTCATTCTCTTATAAAAGTCATTTGTTCTTTGCCTTCTTACTCTAATTGAACTAAGTTTATTGATCATTGTATTTTGGTTTTAGGGTAAGGGGATTTTGAGTGAAGTCTTATAAGAGAAAAAGTTTCAACTGAAACAAGTTAAAGTGAGAAAATTTCAAGTGAAGTTGAGAGGAACAGTTGTTAAGGGAACAATTGTTCAGGAACTTGAGTTTAGGAAGTTATGGTGTGGCATGTGAATAGAATTAGGTTGTAACAAAGTTGTTTGGCCCAAGAAGTTTTTCCTCGTAAAAACCCCTTGTATTCTTTTTGCTTGTTTCTTTATTTATGTTTTGTAATGCCGCAAAAAGTTACATTTATTTTTATAAATGCAATTCACCCCCCCTCTTATATTGTTCCTAGTGAAATAACACGACTTGCCTTCAGTTTCGCAGAATGGTTGACAAATATGAGAAAAAATAATATGAAGGGGAAAAGAGATTCAATAGGGGAGAAAATGAAGGAAGAAGAAGATTCAGGGGAGAGATGGAGAGTTAAATAAGCTTGGAACCAAAAAGCAACGGTAATATGCCATGTAGGTTAGTTTACCTGCTTCTCTAAGTAAATTACTTGTTAGTTGCATTTATACAAATATATTGAAAGGCGTGCATAAACAAGAAATTGTGCCACATGGTGCTCTCCCTAGAGAGTTTTAGTTCATGTAATCCATGTACATTAAAAAAATTTAGAAATTGCGTAATATATGATTTGATCCTAAGACCTCAAGTACATAAACTAAAGTCTTAACCACTAGACTAAGTTGTATTTAGTGTTATTATCATAAAGTATTATATTAATAAGTGAAACTTTTTCTTACTCGGGGCATAGCTCGGACATAATAACTAGTTAAAAATTACAAAATGTTAAAGGTTAGAATGGCCATGGCCAATCCCCGACCTTCTGAGTCCCAACCCCGACGCGGTGAATTCCAGTTAGTCGTTAGTCATTCAGTAAGTGGCTTTTTCTAATTTCTAAGCCCTAAAGGCTAAGTTTTAGTTTTTTTTAAAGATAATATATATATATATATATATATATATATATATATATATAATATTATATATATATATATATATATATATATATATTGTTTGGTTGTGAAAATGTGAATTGTGATACTTTTGAAATGTGAATTTGTTATTGTGGATTGATTTGTTGTTGGTTTGGAATTGGTCACAAACTCATGATTTAGGAAACTATTAGTTTGCAATTTTGAATTTCTCATTAGGAAATTGTAAATACGACTATATGAGTTGACTTATAACTGAAATATTGAATAGTTTGGTTTGATTACTTTGATATGTAATTGATTAATGTTTATCAATTTAATAGAAAATGTTGAGTGATTCACATTCACCTAATTCTAACAAGTCCAAGGCTAAGGGAATACAACCTGGTACAATTTGTGTTGTACTGTTTTTTTTTTTTTTTGAAAAATTTCCGAATGCTTGACGATCAGATTTTGTCCCCCCACTTTGAGAATCCTGGCTCCGCCACTGGTAGTCCATGGATAGATTACCTCCTAGAAATTTTTTCAAAATGCGCGTAAGTAATGACAAAATACGTCGAAAGAAAATGGGTTGGTTATTGAAGATAGGTGTTGGCCCTGGATGCTTAGTGGTGACCCTCGACTCGACTCCGTATAGTCGGGTGTTACCACCACCACCACCGACACCCTCCCCTAATCCCAAACTGCCGCTTTTCTTTCCCATCCACCAAAATCGCTCCCTCCCTCATCCATCCCCCAATCCCAATTCTGCAATCCTCTCCCCCCAATTTAATATTTTTTACTGCTTTTGGGAGACGATTTTAGGCGATCTAAAAACGCCCTCGTCTGGTGTTTTTCAAGTCATAATTACTATACTAGAATTCGGAAAATTTCACGGGAGGTGAGTTTTCAATCGATTTCTGACTGAGCATGGGAGACAATGAAGGTCGCCGACTTTGAAGACGAAGGTAGGCTATGAGGGAGTTGAAGAGGTCGTAGTTGGGGTTGGGGGATGACGTGGAGGAGAGAGAGTTTTCCCTTTCCAAAGTTTCTTCTTCTCGCTTCCTTTTTTTATTAGAAAATTAAGTTAGCCCAAGGGCTAACCCCTACAAGGCTACTAGCCTGTAGGAAACACCAACACATTGGCTGGTAAGGCATGCATAGCATGCTACGGAAATACCCCAGCATAATGCTGGGGGTAAGGATCAAACCCCTGACCTCAGGGGCTAAGGGGGAGTGCTCTACCCACTTAAGCTAACTCCTATCCTTCTTCTTCTCGCTTCATGCTTCAAGTGTTTTGTTCTGTTTAATAACGTAGAATGTGGGCTCATTGGGTGTTATAATTGAATCTATGCAGTGCTTCCTATCCTGGATTACGATAATCGACGCCCTCTGGCTTTCATATTTTTATTGCAATTACCCTTTTGCTTTGACATTACTTCACCTAGCTAGTGCTAAACTGTGCACTGCTTACTGCACGATGTTTTAAGATTTAGTAATTATGTGAGGAAAGATCATTGAATCTCTATTATATAAGCCAAGGGGGAGCTATGATGTCCCCCTTTAAAAAGTCTTTTTGGTCCTTAGCTAAATATGTAATTGGATATTAAAATTTTCTACAATATATCATTTTCTAATTTAAAGATGTGGTCAAAATTTTAATGATAAATTAAACTAAATAAGCATTAACAAAATAACTTGACACTGAGAAAATTGGTTATTTAATTTAAAAAAAATTACAAATTTAATTTGACTATAAGACCTTATATCTAAATGTTCATTACAATTTCTAAGCACTATATTAGTTTGTAAAACAATAATTATAAATCACGCTTCTAAAATTATATTTAGATGAAATTTATTAAGAACAGACGCAAACAATCGACGCACACATCGCGTGCATAGAAGGCTAGTATGATATATTGATTGTTATATTCTTAAAAAGAATCATTAGCGGTGCTTTGTGGCTGATTTGATGTGAGGAGAGAGAAAATTAAATAAATATTGATTTTGATTGTAGTGGTCTGTGGATGGGTTGGTGGGAGGAGAGAAAAAAATAATTGGGTTGGTGGTCCAAGGCGGATTCAGGATTTTGAATTTGGGGGGTCCTAATTAAACCAAGCAAATATACAATGATTATAAATAAATCTTTGTCATACTTGATGTAACAATAGTGTATAAAGTGAAATTGTTGAATTTACTTGAAAACAGAAGGAGAACAATCCGTATACAAAAAAAATGGTGAAAATTAGAGCTATATTTAAAAACCAAAAATCAAGGAATTAAGCAAAGAAGTAAGAAAAGGAAAAAAAAAAAAAACTGGAATCAAGCAAAGAAAGAAAAAGAAAAAAAAAAAAAAAACTGGAATCAAACAAATAAGTAAGAAAATGGAAAATATAAATGAAAGGTATGCGGGGGAATTCGAACCCACGTTCCACATAGTAGCATGCAGTAATGAGTTAGAAGTTCACCACTAGAGCAAGGGTGTTGTGTATGGATTCGAGCGCTTATATCACTTTTAAACGTGATATTTTCCAGACGTTGAAAAGAAAAGGAAAACTAAACTTTTTTAGTGAGACCTGTGCCACCCAGGACCCTTAATAGGTCCGACTCAGTTGGTGGTATGTGTTTTGTGGCTGGATTGGTGCTGAATATGGTGGAAGGAGATGAGATGGTCGGTGGGGGTCATTATGGAGGAAAGGTTTGGTAGAAAGAGATGGAGGTGGGGGTGGGGGAGGAGAGAGAAGTCGGATGGGTGGTGGTGGCTGGGTGGAGGGAGGAAAATGGGAGGCAGGAGAAGGAAAGAAGAAAATAAATTTTTTTCTGTAAAAATATTTAGTGTTAATCAGATTAGAGCTGTAATTATGGGATAAGATTTAAGGGTAATCAATAGAATTACCATTAATAGGGTAAAGCCATAAATAAAGACAAACGATAAGTTAACGTCCAATTTTTTATTTTTATTTTTTTTTTGGCGACAAGAACAAACATACAAAGAAAACCTTAGGAGAAGCTAAAGGACCCAGAAATTCCGCTGACAACAGTTGCCAGTTCATGGGCACCCTTAACCTGGCTACCAACATACATCATCTCACGAGCTACATTATTAGAAGCATTACAAATCTGACAAAGAGAACCAATACTAGCATAGCTATTATCCGATCCAAAACCGGTAATACAGTGGCGCCTTTTGCTTGGAGGGTTGCAGAAACATGAGGAAGGGGGTATCCGATCTTTCCTTTTCCTACCAGCGCTTAACCTGCATTCAGAGGAACAATTAGATATTGAATAAGAAATGTCCTTACCCTTAGTGCGTATCTTCCTTAAACCACTTCTCACTGTCTTCATTCTTCTTGCTGTAGGAGAAAACCTTCTCTTCCCACTTGAACCTCGTGACAGACTGGAAAATGAACCAACCTCAGACATGAGTGTGTCCTTATGATACTTGTTATCTTTTACACTTTTTTTAGCTTCATTATCTTCCGCTTTCTCTTTGTACTCATCTCCCTTCTGTGACTCAACGGGAATCTGAGTTACACTCCGTGTCGTTTGATCTTCCAACTCCATAATGGTATCTCCTATTACACCAATGCGATTTGGTTGACCGGAATCGGAAGATGCAACCATAATCTCTTCTTGACATACATCCTTGCACTTTATACCTTCTTTTGTACCCATCACTACTCTTACAGTCATCAAATAACCCAGCTTCATGCACTGAATAGATTTTCCTGTAGATAGCAGTTTATAATCTTTCTTCGAAATGTTTATCAAGGAGCCCGACCTTCGTTGGTTAGCAAACCGATACTTGGGCTCCGTTAGATTAGATTTCTTAACTTCATTCTTTCCGTTCACCTTCTTCTTTATCTCGTTTAGAGTCTTTTCACCCTTTATATTTGAACATTATTTTGGTCCTGAGTCCACTATGCTAGCTAGGCCATCATGATTGCGCTTATCAGTTGCACCTGAAGTAGAAACCTTCCTTTGCACATCTTTGTGTTCAATTCTAGCCTCCTGCTCTAGACTCCCTTTTGTATTCTTTCGTGGAAGAGAAAGGCTTGATCCTAAGCCTAATGGGACAACACTTTGTGAGCGTTTTATTGATTCTTCCTTGCGCACAGAGCTTTTAACCTCTTCAAGCTTATAGGCAACCTCTTGATTATTAGGGTCTACCTCGACTGCCAATAACAATCCCAATATGCCCAAATGCTCATCCCTAACTCTAAAGCAGCCAATGCTCTTCTAAATAAAGCTTTTACATTACTTGGTTCAAATTCCAATATAATTGAACAAATCTGGCCTACATTCTCAAATTCATTCTTCTTACCAAAACACGCTGCAGAATTTAACAGAACACAAATAGCCAACTCAAAACACGCTCCCATGTCTGATTTTTCCACAAATTCATATCGGGCAAGAACTAGTCCTGCATATCCATACTTTTCCAATGCATCCTCAAATTTCCTTTGCTTGTACAATGCATTCCCCTCTTCTTTTAAAACTCTTACAAGTTCCAAAAGAACATCTTTTGAATCATTAGAACACGAGATCAAATCAAGCAGAAATTCATCATCATCCATCAGATTTTCCCCTTCAGTGAGGAGGCGATGAATCTCCTCCCTAAGTCTCTTATAATCCTCCATAGAAACCATTGAAAAACCCACCAAAACTTAGACCACTAAACAGAAGAGATCCACAAACCAAATCAAGAATCCCAAACTAGCAATAGCATAAAAGCATCAGACCAAACTAAAGACGAACTATACAGACAATTGAACCGGAAAACTAAAAGCTAACCTAAATTACCAACGGAGATTCAGACCACCTAAGTCGAGAGAACTCGCAAGAAGATCTGTAGACCGTCAATCCTCCACCGCCGTAAAAGCGACCAGCGTGAATACAGAGTAGCTAGGCCCCAATCAGTGAAACAGAGTAGTTGTAGTTCTCCTAGCTTGATCAAAATCCAGATTTAAAAACTTATTTGGGAAGTTTGAGAAGATATAGAAACTAGAAATAAGACCCGAAACTGTATTAAAAGAAGAAAAAAAGAAAAAAGAAAGAAGGAATTTAGTTAATCGGAAGTTCGACGGCGACCGGATGGGCAAGGCCGCCGGCGAGCACTGGCTTTAGCCGATCAAATTGGCACACAGTAAAAGATAAAGGAGGTATCCGAACCAAAAAAGCCAGATGTTATTTTCCTCGAAGAGAGAGAGTTTTCCTCTAACTTATTTATACAAGTTGTAGGATAGTTAACGTCCATTAAAAAGGGGTAAATGGTGAACATTTTAGGGAACTCGAGGGTACATGGTTAATTTCTAAAATAATGGGGTATATGGTGAATTGTCGAATTTGTTAGGGGTATATGATGAAAAAACCGTTGTTATTTTTTATTGTGCCACCTTAATTTAATTAAAAATAATGATTTTATCCCTTTGAGTCTAAGGCCCCATTTTTTTAGATTAGGAGAATAATTAATAATATTACTAAAAATAGTAATAATAATTAAGTAATAATAATAAATAATAAATAATCAATATTATAAAGAATTAATAATAATAATAATAATTATTATTATTATTGATAATAATAATTATTATTATTATTGATAATAATAATTATTATTATTATTATTGATAATAATAATAATTATTATTATTATTATAATTATCATTGATAATAATAATAATTATTATTACTATTATTATTAATGATAATAATAATAATAATAATAATAATAATAATAATAATAATAATAATAATAATAATAATAATAACATTGAATTGAAATGAACTAAACTAAGTTAAAATGAGCCGAACTGAAGTGAATTGAAAATAAGTCCAAAAGAACAGGTTTATTCAACAATAATACAAAAGCTTGAGTGGTACTACCTCCTTTTCCTAAAGATCTTCCCTGTTTCCGTTTAAATGTGTTTCCAAAAGATATTTCCTCTTTTACTTTATTCCTTATTTGGAATTTTTTTTTTCCTTTTTACCCTCTCATGTCTCTATTATATGGTCCACCATTACATTATTAATTCAATTGTACTCTCTTTCTCTCTCATACTTTAACCTCTTTTTATTTGTTTATGTTTATTTATCTTAACCCCTTTCTCTCTCCTACTTTACCCACCCCACACCCCACACAAATTAATTCTCATTGGTATCTGTAATAACAGTAACAAGGAAGATCTTTAGGAAACAGAGGTAGTAGAAGAGTAAAAGATGACTATTGAATAGTGTGAGCACATTTTATTGCAGCATGAAATCGATGGGATTGAAGTCATATTACACTATATGTACGGAAAGATTCAAAATAGAAACAATAAATTGAAATTTTCCGATGAGAAATAGAGGAACAACAAAATAAAATAAAGGCAGTAATTTTTTGTAATGTTTCATTTCCCATATTTACTGTGTTGTGGACGTAGTATATTGTCACTATATGTCATTCCTCATTTCCTTGATGTACCTAGTGCAAAATAATTAACTCTTCAAGGTGATGGGTTTTGTGAGTTTGTCTACCAATTTGAACCCTCTCAGGCTCTCTTCACTACACCGTACCCACATAAATAGTTTGCATGGTTTATAATTACGCTTCAAAAAACGAATATACATGAACCAAATATCTTATTTATCAATTTACAAACACAATTAAGTATTATCAAAACGAAAAATTCAAAAAATTAACAAAGTGAAATAATTTATTTAACACAAAAGATTATGTTATACAAAATAAAAAATTCTCAAATAAGTTTATTAACATTCTTTTATTATTCACCAAGTTTAATTTTAAAAACCTAACAATAAAAGAAGGGTCAAGTGATGGAAGCTTAATCTATGAAATTTAGGCCAAAAAAAGTCTAGTTTTTAAATTTTTTCTCTCTTTAGGCCCAAAAAGGTTGGAATTTATGTTTGAAACGAAATTAAAAAAATTAGGCAGCATCACGTTCATAATTTGCTAATTTAGTACAGTGAGTAGCACCAATTATTGCAAAAGTTTAGGAGTAAACTCATACGATTTTGAAAAGCTAGAAATGCAAAGTCATAAAAAACATGGTAAAAAAGGTAAATAGATATAAAAGTATCTAAAAATAAATAGAACTTGCAAACAGGGGTGGATTCAGGATTTCGAATTTGGTGGGGCACCAAATTAGAAAAGAAAAATCATAATATCATATTTTAAAACAATGCAAAACTTTAATTTTCACAACCTTAATAAATAATATTAAGTATCCAATACTATCTTCATTTTTAGTATATTTAACATATTGACTTTCACATTCATCAACAGATGCAACTTTTATTTCAATTTGTTACTAAAGTTTATAAGAAGCTGATACAAATTTATTTAATGTAAATAGAAATCAAACAAAATTTTAAATAGTAATATTTATTTTTAAGTATTTGTAAATAAATATTGGTCATAATTAATATATTGAGTTTTTAGTCAGAAACAACCTTTTAAAAGTGCCATTTTGTCAAAAACAACCTTATAAAATTTTTTTTGTGACAAACAACCTTTAAATGGGATTTTCTTGTCAGATCAGACCCTTCGACCATTTTCCGGCATTGACTTGATTTTTTCCGGCCAAGACTTGATTTTCCGGCGAAGACTTTTTTTTTTTACCCCCTTCACTCTCTTTTTCCCTCCAATTTCTTATTGCAAACCATTATCTCTCCTCTCTTTCACTTCCTTCCTTGACCCTCATTCTCTCACGCATCATCTCTCTCGCCTTCTTTCTTCTCTCTCCTCCACCTCGCTGAACAGTGCCACTGAACACCGCCATTGCTGCTCATCCTCTTTCCTTCTCTCCCAAATTTGTCGCCTCTGTTTTCTGTCTCCACTCTTATTGTTAATGGCAACAAGCTTGTGGGGGGGAGGGGATTTTTCTTAGGTTAGCAACATTGGAGGGCCATGGTTTCTTACTAGTTAATGGCAACAAGCTAATTTTTTTGTGCAACCATGGTGAAATGAGAGAAAAGAGATGAAATGGCAAGTTCACAAGAGATTCAAATGGGGGATGACATTTGAAAGAGAGGAGAGAGAGAATGGTTTCTTTAGGTTTAAAATAGGGACTCTTCCCTAGGCTTCCGGCCACTGCCGATGTGGTGGCTTCTTGTGCGAAGGAGAAGGCGAGAGGGTGAGGATGGAGGATGGAGAATGGGGTGAGGATGGAGGATGGAGGATGGAGAATGGGGTGAGGCTGGAGGTTGGGGTGAGGTTGGGAGGAAGATTGGAGGGAAAAAGAGAGGGAAGAGGGTAAAAGAAAAAAGCCGGAAAAATCTAGTCAATGCCGGAAAATGGTCAATGGGTCTGATCTGACAAGAAAATCGCATTTAAAGGTTGTTTCTCACAAAAAAAAATTTATAAGGTTGTTTCTGACAAAATGACACTTTTAAAAGGTTGTTTCTGACAAAAAACCCTAATATATTTGAATAATGCCGAAAGTCAAATTGTTGCATTTATTTGTAAATGAAAGAAAAAGTAATCTTTATATCACAAACAAACAAAATGGTTAAAACTAGAACTAGAATTCAGAAAGATGGATACTATTTAAAATATGAAATGAAGATCCAAAATAGAGAAGAATAAAAATGCTAAAATAGAGAAGAGAAAGAGTAAGAAGTAAAAAAGAAAAAGGAAAAACAAAACAAAACAAAACAAAACAAAACAAAACAAAAAATAAAAAACAAAAAAGAAAAAAGAAAAAAAAGAAAGCAGAAAAGCGTTTGGGGGTAGTCGAACCCGCGACATAACAGCAATGAGATGTTACAAAGACAAGAGTAACCACTGGAGCAAGTTGCATTATATGCAATTATTGCGCACATTTTAATTTTAACCTATTGTACAAATCTGCTTGACGTTAAAAGTAAAAAGAATCCGATTTTTTTTGGTGGGGCACGTGCCACCCAGGACCCTTAATAGGTCCGCCCCTGCTTGCAAAAGTAAAAGTTAGTTGCTATATACTCCCTCCGTTTCTTTTTAATTTACTCATTTTACTTTGGGGGAGAACTAATAAGGAAGTACAAAAGTATGAGCGGGAAACTGAAATGGTGGAGAGAGAAACTGAAAAGTGAGAGAGAAAAACAAAAGAGTGGGTCAAAATATTAAAAAGTGAATGACATGGGTGGAAAAAGAGGAGAAAGTAGATGTGATATGTTATCAAAAATAGAAAAAGCAATAATGTGTAGATTAGAAATAAACGGACTAAAAAGGAAAGTGTGTAGATTAAAAAGAAACGGAGGGAGTATATAATGAAGAACATGAAGGAAAAAGATGAACAACAAAACTTTCATAAATTAAAAAAATCTTCCATGAATTTTAAAAAACTTTTAAGTAATTATTATAAGTGTGTACAACAAAGGAAGAGTCGAATTTCTATCTAATATGTGTAGTAAAGTATAAATACTTAAAAGAAAGGAAAAATGAATGAGAATACCCCAAAACTTTGAAGCGTCGGCTTTTAATACCTTTCACTATGTGCTATTTTTGAATACTCCCAACTATTGGGGAGGTCTGCCAAAAATACCCCATTTACCTATTACCACCGAAAGAACTGGTAAACAATGACATGTGTGTTACTCGTGACGTTTTTTGCCTCGTTAATCAACCAATTGCCCCTATTTTTAATTTTTGATCGTTGACACCTACAATTAAAACCCCTGTGCTCACATCTCTCCTCATCTCTCTCCTCGCATCTCCTAGTCTCTTTCTTCCTTCTTCAATGGCGTCCAACACCACAACTGGTTCTTCTTCTTACATGTCTCGGTCCATAAGGTCCAACAATGGTGGTCACATGGTGTGTTTCGGAATGGTAATAGGTCGAACATGGACCAGATTATGCATAATCCGACTCCGGCCGTACAAGAAGTCGGATATTAAAGCTGACTACGACATCCGACTCCAAAAATCCGAATCCGACCCGACTTAAAATCCAAACATTCGACTCTGACCCCGATCAGACTTATTTTTTCTGCTCAATTTTTATAATAGAATAGTCTTCTATATTACAATAATCTAATCATTATAATTTATTCTAGTAATCTTATGAAGATCTTATATAGTACAAATAATCTAAATATTTTATTATTTTTAACAATCATTTCTTCAATGGAAAAATCCTATATAATACAATTGGATGAAAGTCGAAGTCAGGTTATACATAAATTATACATTAACATAAATAAGAAAAAAGGATTGATTGACTGAAATTCGGAGTTGAATTATTTTATGAGATCTGATTCCGACCCTCCTCCGACTCAGAGTCGGATTTTTTACGGAGTCGAATTACTTTTTTGTCGAGTCGACTCGAATTTTTTCTTTCGGATCGAGGCGGGCTCGGGTCGTATCCAGATTGGGTTGTCATCCCTAGGTGTGTTACCATCAAGAAATTGCACATGTGAGGGTTGTTAGGGTTGAAGGGCCAACAAAAGGCGAATGCTTTTATGAAAGTGCTTATTGGCATGTAAGTATGTGAATTTTTTGGCTTTTGCTTTTAGTTAGGTTTGCAAAATCTTAATTTTTTGTTTAATTTTGCAGCAAACTTGTAGGTTCTTAAAGTGGGTAGACGAGGTGAATGATGTGCGTGAACTCCAACATAGGATCTTTGTAAGGGATGGGTTTATTTCTAAACTAGAAGGGCAGAATATTTTTGGTGAGAGAGAAAATAAAGAAATTGAAAGTGAAGAAGGAGAAGTTGGTGGATGAAGTTGAGGAAATAGGTTTGACCACAACTGAAACTCTGTATGAGTTGAAATCCAGCATCACTAAGAAGAAGTTTTCGTTTGCTTTGTCCGTGTTGAAGTAATGTATGTGAAGTTGTAGGTGAAGGCTTAGGGTAGGATTTTGCTTGGCGTAAGATTTTGCTTGGGGTATGAAGTTTAAGATTGTAGTTGATAACAATGGTGTATTGCTGCTCTTTTGGCCCCTTTTGTGTAATTTGCAGCTAAAACAATGGTGTAATGATTTTGAATGATCTTGCAAATATAATTGAATGATCTTAGAATCTTTTATGTTAATTGTTTTTTTCTATTTTTGCTTCACAATTTTAAAGGAAACACATAACCAAAACCAAGCATACCAAAAGAAAACCAAATCTGTCATTAATTGAACATAAATCTAATAGACAACCAAAACAAAATAACCCTGGACCACAACTTGTTTAATGTCAGGTTAAACCCAAAAACATAAGTAAACACATGGGGTATATGACTATTTGACTTCCTAAATTCTAGAGTGTTGCGGTGCTTGACGCTTGACTTCCTTAAGTTAATTGTGCTGATGTTGCCATCTGAGACACAACGCTTAGGCTATGTTCAGTTCACCTTATTTTTGCTTATTTCAGATCTAATCAGATCAGATCAGATCAGAAAAAATAAGTTCAGAGTAGATAAGTTCAGATCATGCTTATATTTAAAAACCATTATATCTTTCATTACATATTAGTAAAAATTGTAATAATTGAATATTAATAAAGTACTCATTGAAACGAATCAAACAAGACCCCACATGACTATATTTTTTCTTATGTATTGAGAGAAATCTAAAAGATAAGATCTTATAATCAGATCAGATCAGAAAAAATAAATTCAGATCAGATAAGTTCAGATCAAAAAATTTCAGGTGAACTAAACATAGCCTTAGTCCACCTCTAAAGAAAACCCTCAAACCTAATACTTCCTCCGTTCCGTTTTAAATGAAACGTTTGCTTTTTCACGCAACCCAACGCGCTTCTTTAGTCATTAATATCTATAGTTGTGTATGCGTAAAAAATATAAAAAAGTTATAATTTGATAGTATGCATTGAGACGAATCTAACAAAATCCCACTTGACTATGTTTTTCTTTATATAATAGTGATAAATTGGAGTCAAAATTGATCAATGAATAGTGTCATTTCATCCAATGTTTCATTTAAAACAGAACGGAGGAAGTATATCTTTCTTCTTCAAGAAACCTCAAACCTGATGAAACCCAACTCCTCACCATCTCTCTCGCTGACCATCGATTGCCCCTCCGTCGTCTGCGAGTCGCGGAGCTACGTCGGAGAGCCTTGTCGCTGATGCTTCTCCTTTCTTTCGTTCTCCTCATGGTTCGCGTCTCCCTATTTCATGAGGTTGTGCTGGCGCAGACGTGAGGATCGTCGCCGCGCCACCATCCTGTCTCGCAGGAGGTTTTGTTGTTGGTGGTGGCCGTGTGTAGGTGGTGTTGTAGTTGTTCCCCTGCACCTCGTCGTGGTGCGTTATGGTTCCTCCCTCTTTTCTGTTTGTTCGTTGCTACTGCTGTGGTGGCGGTGTTGTCGCCGTCGTGGCCTGCTGCTACCAGCGCCTTACTATTGGTGGTGGTGGTTGTCGCCACTACTTCTAGTGTTGTCGATTTAGGTGCGTGGCTTTCTCTGTAACTACCTTGTTCTCTTCAATTTTCTTGACTTTAGTTATGAGTTGGAGTAAATTGATATTTATACATGTCCCTTACTAATTTGATTTAAAGGAGCCAAATTAGTTTCTTTCATATTTTATTATAGTTGTCAGGTTTGGTTGTTGTTGTAAATTCATTGGGTTAAGTATTATGAATGCAAGTTAGAAATCAGTTCTTGAGAATTCTTTATGAGCTAAATTAGTTTTGTCTTCTCTTTATACTATTAGTAGCTAAATTATGTTCTTGGTTTAAATAAGGTTGTCGGTTAAGCTTGGTTAGTTTGATTCAATAATGTAGAATTATGGTTTTGAAATTGGGATGCTAGTCGTGTGATGTAGGTGTTGTTATTGAAACTATAGTTGGTTGTGAACTGCACATTTAAGGAAATTGGAATGTTAAGTGGAGTTAGTCTCCGAATCAGGAATTGATTATAATCTCGGATTTTGAGTTTGGATTAGTTTAAGGATAGTTATTAATTATTATTGTTGTGAGATGATTATGGGAAGATGATTTTGGAGTGATGTATCATTCGGGATAATGAAGGGGATTGTGTTTTTGGAATTGGATTGCATTTCAGGTAACTTTTATGTTCAGTAAAATTATTTACTCATGCCCTTGTGTGTGTGGATCTCCATGTTCTGTTCTTGGTAAATAACTTCGCACTATGGCCATAGTTATAAATGTGATGTTATGATTTGATTATGGAAACACTATTCGATGAATATGAATATGCAAATAGAAAGTGAGCAAAGTATAGGTGGTGGATGGTTACTCTGTTGACCTGATACGGTCGGTTACGTTCCATAATGAACCTTGGGGGTAGTATTCTTGGGCTCCATAACGAAACTTGGAGGCAGTGTTTGTCCAAAACTTGTACTTGCCACAAATTTGTTTAAGAGAGTGAGCTATGCCAGCGTTTGTAATGAAAAGGAAATGATTTGATAAATAAAATGTTTATAACTGGCTAAAGTAAAGGTTACGAGTTTTCCACTCATTTTGGAATTTTGTTTGTTTTGTATTTCTTTTCTGAATTTACAGTTTTTGTGTTGTGATCCCGAAATTGAAAGTGGAGCAAGATTATGATGTCGACCTAGTTTAAGGATTGAGTTTGTATTATAGATAGCAGATTTAAGAATAGTTATTTATATTTTCATTATATATCATTTTGGGATTTTAGTGGAGCTATTGATGTAATTAAGGTTGTTTTATCGCTGCGATTTTATTTAATTAAGAATTAATTTTAGTTTATGGATGTTGAGTGTGTTTCGCTAACAGCTCGGAAGAGCGGGCTGTTACAGTCTGCCACATGGCTTTTTAGGTGTTGGTTCCACTACCTTACCCTTGCTTGTCAGGGCATGTTCTTTTGTTGTGCGGCAATGAATCTTGGACCCGATCTGGATCCATGGACCCAAATCCGTTTTTCAGGGTCTAGATCCCAAAATTTTGGACCCGACGGATCCGGGTCGGATCTGAGTCCGGTGGTCAGATCGAATACGGGTCTGGATCCGGATCTTATTCCCATACCCGGACCGGGATTCGTGGATCCGTTTTTCCAAAAGAATAGGTGGGCAGTGTGGGACGTTATAAAATTAGATGGGCTTCTTTATCTTATTTATCTACTCAAAAAGGCAAAATCCTAACTCCCTGTATTCACTCACCACTCACAAGTTTCTTTTCTCTCTCCAGCAGTCATAGATAAACCCCTCCCTTTCTATTTGTCCAACAGCCTCTCTCTCCACTAGCCATCTCACAAGCCTCCATCGCCACCACCCTTTTACCAGCGTTAACACTGTTGCTTCTCTTCATACGCGGCCCGCTGACCACCTGAATGCGACTGTTTCGTTCATGCCTGCACCAATAGCTCGCGGTACCTCCTTTCTTCACGCGCTCTAGCCACTAGACCACCGCCGGTCGTGGGGAGGCCTCTGATTTTTTTTTTGTCATTTTCTTTTCATTGTCCATTTGTCCTTGGAAGATCATTCGAGCGAGACAAACGCTCCCAATCCCAATTCCGAGGCTGCTAATTTTTTTTTCATTTTGTTTGAATTAGATTTGTTGTCTTCTTACTGAATATTCATACTTTGAGTATGTTTTTTTCTTTGATAAATTAAGATTATGGATGTACAATTTAAATGTTAATGGGTACTCTTAAAGATAATGAAAGATGGCAGTTTGTCGATTTGAAAAAGGAATTTTACAGTAAAATGTAGGTAAAATATATAAAATAGCATTATTTCCACCATTATATTGGGGATACGAAGGATTAGTGTTTCATCGTTTTGGAAATTACTTTAACATCAAAGTGGCTGAAATAGTATAAAATGTGTTAGATCCGTTTTGGACCCGTTTTGGGACTTGGATCCGCAGGATCCGTCGGATTTGGATCTGGGTCCATGTTTTTCAGACCCGCTGGATCCGGATCGGATCTTGATCCAGTGCCTGAAAACGGATCTGGATCTGGGTCCACCTGGACCCGGTCTAGATACGACCTGTTGTCATCCCTAGTTGTGCCCCTTGTTCTTGCACACACTACAGGACATCTCTACTCCATTCTTAGTCAATTTGCCAAATTTTTTAGGATTTTCATGAGGATCTTTGGTCTTGTCCTTCCTTGGTCTGCCTGGATCAATCTTAATGGGAGGAGGGTCCAAAGACATATCCACTTTAGGCCAATGACTCTCTCTAGTCAATGGACTAATTTTCCCAAAGTACATCTTCAAATAAGCTTCTCTTTTATAACAATCATCAACATAGTCTTGAGCATCATGATGAAGGAAGAAAATACAAGTAACCCCATGACAGTAGGGCACCCCACTTAAATCCCTTTTTCTGCAAGTACAAGATTTTTTTTCCAAATCCACATTTAAGATGTCAATTTTGTGAGCTACTTGGAATAAAGTAGAACTAGATGGCAGCAAGGTGTAATTTGCTGCCTCATCTTTCTCCTTTTCTAGCTTACTTAGTATCCTAGGAAAAATCTTAGCTTTACTCTTCTCCATCTCATGCCTTTTAATAACCATCGTTTACATTAAAGCAGTCCTAATATCCTCAAGCATGAAAATAATGTGTTTTTCTCTAGCATGGATAATATACCCATTGAAAGATTCAGTTAAGTTGTTGACAATGACATCACATTTTGTCTTTGTATTAACATGTGCTCTACAAAACACCTTAGGGTTATATATCTTACATGCAACAACAGATTCAAAGTTTACCTTTTTCATCTTTGTCAGAGCATCCCCCAAATCAGCCTCATTGTAGGACTTTGCTGCTTTCCAAAACAACTGCTTCATTTCATCACCTTTATATGTCTTATGTCAGTGAGCATACACATGCCTAGCACAGTGTATGTGCTCTACTTATGGGAATATTTTAGCAACACCGCCTAATATAGCTTGTTAAATAAGTAGCATACATGTTAGTCTTAGATAATACAACTACTATACTATTAATTAATATAGATGAACTGGACAAAATGGACACATACATGAGCCTCATGTGAAATCATAGTAAAATTTAATCCATCTCCACCACCTAGGAGTTTCTTTGGCTTACAAAAAACCACTCCCAACTAACAGTATTTTCACCTTCAACCACTCCCCATGCTAGTGGGTACATTTGATCATTAGAGTCCCTACCCACTGCTGAAAGGAGCATCCCTCCTAAAGCTGTCTTAATGAAACAACCATCAATACATAAAACCTTCCACCAGCCAACCAACCTTGTCTAATTCCATCCAAACAGACAAAAAACCTCTGGAAAACTAGAGGCAACACATGCTTTCTTGGATCAGTAGGTATCTTAAAGATGCTATGTGGATTTGCTTGACATAAAGCCTCTAAATAGCTACCTAATTTAGCATAATGCTCCTTCATGCTGCCATGAAGCTTCCTATGAACATGAACCTTAACTTTATAGGCCTAATCCTTCTTAACAAGCACTTTGTAAGCCCTCCTGATTGTTTCCACAATTTCCTTTACAGGCCAATGAGGTCTTCTTTTGAAAATCTCTAAGAAATGGGTTGCAACCTAAGAAGCTTTCATTTGTCTATTGAGCTCCATGTTCCTGTTACAAGTATGTCCCCCAACTATTGTTTTAACCATAAAGCAAGCCCTTTTACTATCACAACTAGCATACAACCTAAGAGGGCATTTATCAACACATTTAACACCCAACCTCTACTCTTATGACTGACACAGATCTTCAAGTTTCTACCCTGTGCAATAGCAAATCTCACAAGAGCATCCCTAAATTTCTCCCTATTTTCAAACTTGATCCCCACCTTCCATACTAGTTTATTGAAATATGTGCTCTTATCAACAATTGGAAGCCTCACCCTCCTCTTCCTAAATAAAATGTCATCTTCTCCATCTTCATATAGGGTGTGATTTTCATCCTCATAAGTTTCATACTCACTCAGAAAATCCTTGTCAGCATCACATGTTGGATTAGTTGGTTGTCCTTTCCCCTGAGCAGATAATCTCCCTACAACAACATCCCTTTGTAACTGATTTGCTAGGCTAATGATTTTTGCATTCCACCCACCTACTCTTTTTCTTGAGTCCCAATACTCATCATCACTGGTGTCATTCCCAAATCCATCAAGTTGCTCCACAAGGCACTCAGAAATCTCAAAGTCATCTATTGCTGCATCACCATCTTCATTGAGTTCAGTATGCTCCTCCTCTAATTCACCTTCTTCAAGTGTCAATTTCATAAAAGTTTATGGGACAATATCGTGGATCTTTGGTGCACTCATCATCTTATCTCATAACCATCTAACAATTGACTCCAGTTTAGTGGGCTGTCAGATCTGTCATCATACCATACATGGTAATCAGAGGGTTTTGTAGTTGGTTCAGGTTGTGTACTAGGTTCAATTTGTGTACTAGGTTCAGGTTGGTGCAGTTGGATGTTGTTGTTGTCCAGGGAGATAGGTTGACAAAGTAGGGGAAGGTGTAGTCAAAGGAGTAAATGAGGGAGTGTGTAGATTATCTTTAATACAGATTATACATATATTAAGTTATACAGATGCGTTATCTTCACATAAATCTAATTAATTTGAGCATATTTGTTCTTTTCCCGAAAAAACCATATTTGTTTTTTAATTCATAACTTACTAGTCTTATATGCATGCATTTTGTGCGAAAACATGTATAAGATTAAATTAATTGCTAATGACATTTAATAAATGAGGAATTTTTAAATTTTTAATCACTTTATTCCACTAAATCATGGATTTTTAATGTCATTCAAAATTTAGTTGAGAAGTAAGTAACTGATTGTGTTGTAAACATTCATTTTTTTTTTATTGTGCCTTCTTTATATTTTTAATTAATTAGTTAATTACATCCTTTTTTATTTTTTTTCCTTTTTTATTTTTTTGGTGTCCTACCCCTATTGCCATATAATAGAGATTGTGTCGAAGAACATGAATTATCTTCAGATTTCAAAATCCAACTTTTTTTTCTCTCTCCCCTCTCTCCTCTCTACTTTCAAAAACCCTAGCCTCCATTGTTGATTTTTAAAGGGGCTTCCATCGGTTTTTACCGTTGGAAAGCCCCACCTTTGCTTTTTTATTTGTTTTTAGGTTTCCAATAACGATTTCTCCCTCGAAAGACAGGGTTTTCGATCTCCTTCGTAAGAAAAGGTTTTTCGATTTCCTTCGAAAGACAAAGTTTTTCGACCTCCTTCGAAAGACAGGGTTTTTCTCCTCTTTTAGAGGGGGAATTTCTACAGGTTACAATCCGAGATACTAGATCTAATGGATTGCCGTGAAATTATTTTGTTGGTGAAGAATTATGCAGGATCACAAAGGTTATTAATTTTTCGAATACGGTCAGATGAATCCGACGGAAATCATCCTCACGACTACAAGAGATCGTTAGATTGTCTCTCCAACCAGGCTGTATTTTCCAGCGATATAAGCGGGAGATGTTCCACATTGCAAGATTTGTTTGACGATCGTAGTTTTTATGAAGGAAATTTTTGTTTGTTTCAACTTATGTATTTGTTTGATTCGATTGCTTATGTAGATGTCGTATGACTTTTTATTAATAAATTAATTTTACTATTCAAAAAAAAAATATAATAGAGATTGAAATCAACCTAGTTGATAACAACAATCTCAACCTATTAAAAAAAGAAATTATTCGTGTAACTGAATTTTTTAGTTCAAACAACGCATAACCAAATGGCCCTATTATGTAGAGTTGATGAATGCCGGGCCGCGCGGGGTTTCGAAGGGGGCGCACCAAAAAAATTTGTCGATTACTCAAGCAAGACCAAATTTTTATGTCAAAAACTTGCTTTTTTGTGCTAAAAACAATGGGCTTTTCGAACCAAAATGGAGTCGTGCCAAAATTTGGATCAAAAAGTCATTTTTAGTGCTTGTTTGATTGAATTTAGGGAGTGCAAAATTCTTGAAATATTATTTTTCCATGTAATTATACTTCTTAGGAATTGCTAGATGTTTGGTGATTCAAGGAAAATGAAAATTCTCATGAGCTTTTCACTTATCTAGGTCTAGGTAAGTAATTTCCTCCATTTAATGGGAAGTGGAACTTTTTAGGAATTTCTACTTCTCATGAATTTGTCAACCAAACAACACAAAAAAATTTCAATTCCTAAGATTTCTAACTTCCTATCTCTATTATATAAGCCAAGGGAGGAGGTGTGGTGTCCTCTTTTGAAGTGACTAAAATACCCTTAATTATCTAATTAATGGAATGAAAAAAATTACAAAAGCAAATCATTTAAAAATTCTCATTCCAACTTGCCATTTAAAACAAGTTTAAAATGGTATATGCATCAAATACTTCAATCAAAAATTAAATGGACAAAATATTTATACCTTATAAAAAAAGATGGCATACATAACGTGCACATGAAAAGTCTGAACATTCACTACCTTTGATACTCTTTAATTCAGTTAAACCAACTCATTATTTTTGTTCTTTCTGTTCAATATTCATTCACAAAAAATTAATGTTAACAATCACTCACAACCTTTTTTATTTTTTTACATTAGCAAATTAATATATCTAAATTCATCCAACTGTTGAATTTTTCACATTTAAATTTAATCATAAATAAAGTACAAATGGAGTATCTAATAGAATAACAAATTTTGAAATTAACGCACGCATCGCGTGCATATGAATGCTAGTGTTAAATAATGTTAACCAAACAACCTTTATGTCTGGTCGCAAACCAAAAAAATTTGGGCCGAACCAGGCTTGAATTCAGGCCCAAAGAATCTACCAAATCACGAGCATTTTTTCAGACTGAATTGGATGATCTTTTGTCCGTTTTTAGGTATAAACCCAAACCCAATCACCAAAATGCACTAAAATTCGAACCACAAATTGTTGCATCTACTAATAAAAGAGGATTACGCAGAGCAGAGCAGATTCAGCAACGGTCACCTCAACTAACTATGCTTACCGCTGGAGTAGCAGCGTCATCGCCACGCTTCTGCGCGATGTCGAATCGTCAATCTCTGCCATTATTAGCTTCTAGCAGAGCTTCATTTTTATCGCCATTGTTAGGGTTACGGTTTCATTCTCCGAATTTGAACTCAATTATCGCTCAGAAAACGCAACGGCTTTCTACAAGAGCTGCGAAAACAGAATCCGAGGGAGTTCCTTTAGGGTTTCGAGCACCTGATTTTCAGGTTGTGTTTTTCTTTCGTGATCTTGTGCACTTTTGTTCGTTTTCTTATTTTCCATCGAGTAAAAAATGTTTTCTCGCTGTTTTGGATCGCATTTACTAGCTGCTGGAGCCATTAACGGGGAAGATATGGACATTGCAAGATTTTGAAGTGTATCCCGCTTTATTGGTAAACATTTCTCTTTCAGTTTCTTTGTTGTTGTTGTTGGTTTTGTTGTTGTTGTTGTTGTTGTTGTTGTTGTTGTTGTTGTTGTTGTTGTTGTTGTTGGTTTTGTTGTTGTTGTTGTTGGTGTTGTTGTTGACTTGTTGTTGTTGTTGTTATTGTTGTTGCTGTTCTTGTGCGATAAAGATGCAAATTGACCGAATAGAGGGAGGGAGAGAAAGAAAGTGAGAGGGTTTACTAATTAAATGAACACAATGCACGTAAGTATAAGTGGGCATTGTGGAAGTGACTTCATATATACGTTGAAACAGCACTGAGAACACAACTAGAAAGAACAACTACTCTTTTGTACCTCAACTTCAATGGTTGAAAGGAATTTGTGATGGATGAATATCTTGGTCTCGTCCAGTGTACTTGTATCAATTTGGACCACTAGACCATCTCGCCTATACCAGCGAGAAGTTCATAGGCTATGCTTACTAGAGATTTGCCCTATCTTAGCCACTTCTGAATCAAATTTCCCTCAGCACATCTACAATTTCATGATGAATTTATTTATAAGCTTCAAGATGTTTCGTCAGAGAAATCTTTAGTAAGGGGAATTAGTTTCCAAAGGTGACGCTTATCTCAAGTAAGTCCAAACTGAATCCTGCTTGCAAAATATACACCCAATCAGTTTGCTCATAAGCTACAAGAGCCTTGATCTTTTCCTCTTATCCTGAAGTAAGATCAAGTGGTTTTGATTTTTCTAGGTTACGCCAAATTAGCTTTGTCACATACTCACATTAATAGCTCTTCTTTTACGATACACTACATGAGTCCTAGAAGGTGACAATTTCTGATCAACTCATCAAAGTCTACATCTGATTAGTTCTACTTGTGTCATTTACCCCTTTATCACTTCCCCAAATTCTTTTCAAGTGACCTTATACTCGTATATTATTTTGAAATTTTTTTGACATCTCTCCTCATTGGAGCCTCAGATGCTTTACATAAGATGAACACATTACATGTTTTCTCAAATATATTATCTTAGTTGTTGTGATTTGCATTGTATTGGGTGAAATGTGAATTAACAATAACCCTTGGGAATGTATGACCATTTTGTTACATTACAAGGATCTCCTAGAGTATTCATTATTTGACAAGCGCACTGACTGTTCAGGTTATGTTTATCTGCAATCACTGCCCATTTGTCATACATTTGAAGAAGGATTTCGTGAAGCTTTCAAATTTCTATATGAAGGTACAAGATTTTCTAAGATCATTCAGAAACATTTTTCTTAAGTTGATGTGGTTAATGAGCACATGAGAACATTATTCTGCAGAAGGGACTTGCAGTTGTTGCAATATCTTCCAATTCTGTGGTTACTCATCCACAGGTTCAAGCTTCAACCGCCTTATAATTAAAGCTTAAAGTTATGCAGAAGCAAGGTGTATGACTATATGCAAGACACCTGTTGACAGGATGGACCAGAATTCATGGCAGAAGAGGCTAAAGTATATGGTTATCCATTTCCTTATCTGTATGATGAGGTAAACTGTTAACCTTTATGTTCCATCTGTAATTCATATAAGCATTGAAATGGTTCATGTTCAATTGTTATCTGTGAACTGATTTTCTAGGTTTACAAATTAAATGTAGAGAAAGTATGTTATTCTATGGTTGATGTAAGTCCTTTATCCCTAGCAAAAGCTTTGGTTCATTATGCAGGGTGAGGTTTCTGTGCGACCCCAAGATAGCCTATATCCTTGAATTGCACGCAGATATCTATCCTTGATTCACTTGATCGATGGTAGCTTGTTTAGTTTGCACCATAAGGGTGCTTCTCACAATAAGGGTGGGTCTCACAAGAACATACTCTCTCTCTCTCTCTCTCTCTCTCTCTCTCTATATATATATATATATATATATATATATATATATATATATATATATATAGGGGTGGAGGGATCATATTTGGGGTCTTATATTATCAGGTTGTAACACTAGTTCAATACTTCACCCCTAGGAGAAGGGAACAGAAGACACAAACTTGGCAAGTAGTAGTTATCATCAGTCCTAATCTAACAGGACATACCTTATAGATAATGTTGAATATAACAGACTGCAGACTCTACAAAGCAAGGGAACATGAGGTTGAAAGATGGAAATGTGGCCTGGATGGCATGTGCCTCACCAAAAAATTGAAAATCAGCTATTATTTATGTTTCAACTCCTTTCCAGTCAAATGCATGTTATTATTATATATATCACAATGAAATGTTTGTTCAAGGGAGCCTTCAAAATTGTCTGTAAGTAGGGGTTTACTGATGTTAATTGATTTAGAGATCTTACTATTGAATTTAATTTTATTATTCTCTCTTTTGTAATGAGTTCATGCAAAGAACATCATTATAGAAGTGGCTTCTTAGAGTTTCTTAATAGACCTAAATGCAGCAATATAAAACGTAATTTGGTTGATGTGCGAGGAAGTGTGGCCAGAGTAGCAGACCAAGCAGATCTGGATGAAGTTAGTTTGATCCTGTGATGTATTTAATCTTGGGTCTTGACAGCATTCATGGTATCAGGTCTGCATCTCTTAAGCACATTCACGTGTCATGATTCTTAAAGTGTTATTTAGCTATCTTAGTAATCAATTCAACAGAGTGATATACGATGATTCTTGTTCATCTTTCCTTGTGGTTTGTGGGGGAGATCAGAGTGGAGGAAATAACTATGGCTGAAGAGGCGAAATTCGATATCTTTATCGTTCGTAATAGACAGCTTCAGTATTTTCCCCTCTCTCCTTGAGATTTTGGAGGCGGGGTGGTAGGGACATAGAGATTTGTTATAATACAGGGACAACATTTCTTTCTATTAGCTTGATGTAATTGTTCCCATTTTATATTTTATTATAGATCTGTGGATGCGTCAATAGTTTTTTGACCTCGGAATGCCAACTTTATATCTCACATTCATATATACCTCTTTATACCTAGAATATACCTACAAAATTCTTCAGGGGATATGTCCTCTCCTATAAAATTTCGTACTTTTTCACTTGTTATTTGGTTTGCAAAAGAAAACCAACATCTACTGGAACTTCTCCAAACACTTTCTTGATCAAAACATGGGTAACTCAAGGAACTTAAGACTTTATTGGTTTCCTTATATATATTTTGTTTGTCTTGTTACCCCCTTTTTTTTATATATATTTCAAATAGTATGAACATTGTTTGAAATTTCACATTTCAACCTTTCTCTATTGTAGAAAAACGTAATAAACTGAAAGTTGAAGGTCATAGAAACACAAAAGCACTATTTACAATATGAAGCATCTGGAGATCTAGATTTTATCTCCTACGAGAAAATCCCATGGAGATGTTTGTTTGTCAAGGATTGTTCTTGAGATTGTAATTTCAATATGATTTATTTGGTACAAACTCTTGAGTATCTGGGCAGTTGCATTTTTCTTTTAGCTTTGTTATAGAAGTGATACTTGTTTATTTGTACAAGTCGTGTTCTTGTCTGTCAAAATGCATGTTAAAATAACTTCTTATCAGAATTTCATATTAATCGCCAAATTTCCTTTTGGTATGAATGTAATAGATCTATCTGTAATGAATCAACCCAGGAAGAGGGGCAATCTTGGAATTGCATAATTAGTTAGTTTTGACAGTAGCTTGAGGAATAAGATAGGGGTTTAGTAAGGAAAGAATTCCTACAAAAAGAGGAGAGTAGGAAAGAGAAAGATATGGTGAAAATTGATGAGTGTTGTGGTGAGCTTTGAAGAGTTCATCTGGGAGAGAATCAAGCCTCTCGAAAGCTTGAATATCATTACACTTTGTTGTATTTTTTAATTTATATAAATCAAATCTTCTTCTTCTTCTGTTTCTGCCTTTAATGGTGTCTAAGCTATGTTAAATTTATATTTTCTTACCGATACGGTGTTTGCATGACTGACATTTTGTGCATTGCACGGGTCAAAACACTAGTTTGTGCATACTTTAGGATTTTTGTGGCTTTTTTTTTTGGCAAGTGGTTCTGATTAACTAGAATTTTATAAAATGAGGACATGTTTAGATTTGAATAGCCTAGTGAAAGGATTTTTGTATCGTAAAGCAAATCCTAAATCAAACTACCAAACTAAAGTGTTAATCGAGTGTCATTCTTTCGCATGGACTAGAAATCTAGCCACCAAAGTCGTGAACTAACAACAAGCTAATTGGGAGATTAAGGAGAGATTTCCTTAACTAAGAATGGAAACTACAATAATAAACTGAGGTGATAACAATAAGAGAAAAGCGTTTAAATCAAGGGATACTAGGAGTTGGAACATTGAATTGAATTGGGGATTTTAATGAGTTTAAATCCTCTCTGGCTCTCTCAAGGGTGCAACAATGACATTAATACCCTAATTTAAAGTAATTAGCAAGCCAAAAGTTGAAATTAAGAGTATTTGAGGAATTTTAAGCTTGATCTCATTTCTCAAATCTCGATCAAGGTAGTACAAAAACTCGTGGCTATGTTAAAAGCCTGTCTGTAACTTTCTCACTAGATTAAGCCAAAACCTTCTCTGAAAATTGAAACAGTAATAACTAGAGTAAAACTTAGTTTAATTACATGGTACAGATATATAAATTAGGACTTAACCACACATCAACCGTGATCAAGTCCTGAAAAACCTCGCAAAAATTGTGATGCCCAGACGAGCATGTGGGTCTTATCAGACAAGCCGCGTACAGGGGTGCTCTGCTGTATGTATGCTTGGGAGATTAGATACAATTGCTAGGATGAGCGCCATGTGACCTCCAAAAGGTGCAACTCTGACTGTCCAATTCTCGCAAATAAACAAGACATGTTTGTCTTTCTTCTATGTGCATCTTTTCATATAGCTCATAGCTGCTTGGCTGAGATAAGTGATTTTATCTAAATATGATTATTTTCTTACGTAGTCTCAAGATGTTGCGCGTGATTTTGAAGCAGTTTGCACGCCAGAGTTCTTCTTGTTTAAAAAGGTACGTAATATATGAGCTAGAGTTGATTTTCAATTGATCAGCTGACATCTTCTGTTCAAATTTGATGCTGTGTAGTACCAGCTGCACACAATTTGGTTGATATATTTTGATTGGATTTTTAGACATTGTTCTATTCTATTATTACTTCACAACTAGATTAGAATTTGAATTTGGGACAGGACGGACGGAGGCCATTTGAGCTTGTCTACCATGGACAGTTTGATGACTCCAGGCCACGTAATAACGTGGCCATTACTGGAAGGTTAGAACCTGTGGCTCCTGGCTTAGTGCAATAGTAAACAGTGACTCTTATACGACGTAATATTATTCTCATTATTCAAAAATATTTCCTCAGGGATTTGAGTATGGCAATTGACTCTGTTCTCAGTGGTCAACCTGTTAATCCTGTTCAAAAACCCAGGTTTCTTTTTCTACCATTTATCATTGTGCAACTTTTTTTGGGAAGTTCATAATCTGTGATTATAAAATGGACAGTGTTGGATGTAGCATCAAGTGGGATCCCTAGGTGAAGCAATAACCTGATTGGCTTTTTATTCTCTCTAGAACTCAGAAATGATAGTATGCAGCCATAACTTTTGCTTCAGGTTAGTAAATCTAAAATTAGATACCTGTTAAACTTTCACGGTGTAGCAATTTCTTTTTTAAAGATTTGTTGTTTTATTGTATTGCAGAGATGGTTGGCAAGTGATGCAACTATTTTTATTTCTGGCTGCATCTTGTGGATCTATTGAGGTTATAATAGTTGTAAAATATGATATCCCAGACACAATTTTCTCATAGGGTTACCACCTTTTAGATATGTTTGAAGTTTAAACTTTATCTAATTCGGATTTATATAACTACTTAATACATTGTGATGTTGTCTATATAATGCTAAATGGAGATGCCATCGAGTGTACACTTGTGTTGCCAAGGTTTATATAGGTGAGTGAAATGTGAAGGCGTATGTTGGTCAAAACGTGTTATTATCAGTAATTGTTTCGTCTCTTTTATTAGTTTCTTGCAGATCTATAACAAAGAAAACTTACCAAAATTATATGGAATGTCAATTAATTTGTGTTATATAGTTGAAAAGATTTTTCGTTAAAGCTGCTCTAACCCAAGGTTTATTTAAATAAAAGGAGAATTCCCTGCTTATGGTATGTTAATTGAATCTAGAGATGGCAGTGGGTAGGATCTGGACAGGGTCCTCTAGGATCCAGATCCAGATCCGTTTTTTAGGCAAAGATCCATATCCTACCCGGATCCGCTGGGTAATAAGAATGAGGATCCAGATCCAGATCCGTATGGATCCTACGGATCCGGGTCCTAAATGGATCCAAAGAGATCCTTGCTTATTGTCTTCAAACTATCCTAATTTTCACAATAATTAAAGATTTTAAACAATAAAGTCATCTAATATAAACCAAAAAATACATTTTATTTTTGAAAAATAACCATTGTAACTACTTACAACTATTCAATTATCAAAATGTAGATTAGTTATCAACCCAATTTTCGAACTTAACTATCCAGTGAATTCGCACAAAAATCGCACATTAATTGGAACAAATCCAAAATTCAAGTGAAAATCCGTTTTACATGTAATATCTAATTTTATCAAAATATAATATTAAATTATAATAATATTATAAAAACGGGTAAACGAATCTGGATCTGGGTAATTATTTAGGACCCGGTCCAGATCCATATTTTTCAAGGAGGATCCAGATCCTACCCGGATCCATAGGGTCCAAAATTTGAGGATCCAGATCCGTCAAAAATGGATCTGGATCCACGGATCCGGGTAGCGTCCATTACCCACTGCCATCTCTAATTGAATCATAGCAAATAAAGTTTCACGTGAAGGGTCATGCCTAATTAGTAATTACTAGGGATGGCAACGGGTAGGACTTGGATCGGATTATGCATAATCCGATTCCGACTTACAAGAAGATGGATTTTAAATCTGACTCCGACTTCGACATCTTGACTTTGAAAATCCGAGTCCGATAGGACATAAAATCCTAACATCCGATCCGACTTTTTTTTTCGCCCCATTTTTTTGATTAAAAAAATCGTATGTAATACAAATAATATAATTATTACAATTTTTTATAATCCTATGGAAATTAAACATTATTATTATTTTTAGCAATTATATTTTCAATGGAAAAATCTTATATAAGACAATTGCCTCAAACTCACAATCAGATCATACATACCTAATACATTAATATAAATAAATAAAATTAATTGCCTTATAAGTCGGAGTCGGATTCGGGTGTCGGATTTTTTTTATTAGATCCGACTCCGACCCTTCTTCAACTTGGAGTCGGACTTTTTATATGGAGTCAGATTCATATCATTTTTTTGTCGGACTCAGCTCGGACTTTCTCCCTCGAATCGGAGCGGACTAGGGTCGAATTCGGACTGAATTGCCATCTCTACAAATGATCTTTGGATGGCCTAATATTCCACTGAATTCTTCTTAAGTAAGCTTGTTACTTTCTATTTTCACCTACACTCGCCGGTTCAATTTCCAAACTTAATGATTTAACTTCCTATTGAAAAGCAATGCAGCATACTGCCTCATAAGGGCTACTTACTTGTCTAGTTCACCACCGATATCCTAGCAAAGCACAAATCAGTATGAAAAGGCCTTACTGGTAGATATTCCCAATCTAAAAAACAGGTTTTCTTCTGGTGTAGGCGCAGGTTCCCTTTTCCTAAATGGAAGTAAGTGTTGTGTGGTAGCAAAATGCCATCAGTCAAAGGCTTTCTTTTAGCAGAAGTCATCACCTTTTCAGAAGAGGACATGCTCTTAGCAGATTTACAGCATAACCGTCCTAGCTTAGCTCCTTTTTTTTTAAAGCGCCTGTCTCCTTTTTATGTGCTTGTGCCATCTATAATTTTCATTTCTTATTTTTTTTATTGATATGCTACAAACAACTTATGCTGTCACTTTATTCATAATATTCTGACCTAGTAACATCCAACTCAACATTTTTATATTGGAACCATGAATTCATGAGAACTTAAGCACATAATAGCCATGTTTGGCAAATAGAGTTTAGAGTTTAGCTGTTGGAGTTTAAAGTTTGCTGTTAGAGTTTTAACTTTTTTATTCAGTGGATTTGACTGTGGATTTGACTGCTGTTTACATATATGTGTTTGGTAACACTTAGCTATTTGATAAAAACCGATAAGTATTGTATGATGTAAAATGACAATTATAGACATTGGTCCTTATTAATAATAATAATAATAATAATAAATAATAATAATAATAATAATAATAAATAATAATAATAATAATAATAATTTTATATTTTATCTTTCATTTCCCTTCTAACCCACCCCACTACACACCACCAATGACCAACCTCCATAACCCTTTCTCTCTCCTCCTTACCTATCCTTTTTCTCTTTCACTTCCTTCCTACAGATTTCATTTAAAAAAAAATTCTAAGACTAATCTGTGCAAAATCATCTCATCATCATCATCAATCGCTCATCAAGAATCATCATTGTCATCAAAAATCATCATCATAAAGAATCATCAAGAATATCTAATCCCCGTAAAAAGAAAAAAAGAAGAATCATCATCATCAATCGACAATTTTCATCATCAACATAAGGCAACCTAAATCATCATCGCCATTCATCATCACCATCAGGCAGCATCACCATCTTCGATTCTTCATCAGTGGAGGTGATTTTTTGACTTGTGGTGGTTTTTTTGGATGTGTGGTGGTGGTGTTTACGGTGGTGGATTTTCATGGAATTGTTGGTGGTGGAATTAGACATTGGTGGTGGGATTGTTGGTGATTTTGCAGTGAGTTAATAATGCTAATTGGTGGGCAAAATTGTCTTCAGAAATTTTGTTTTGCAAAACTCTAAACAAAACTTTAAATCGATTCTTCAGAATTGGTGGTGGGATTGTTGGTGATTTTGCAGCGTTTTTGTTTTGAGAGTTTTGACCCCAAAACTCTATTGCAAACCTCTTCTTACCAAACACCCATAATAGAGTTTTGACCGGTCAAAACTCTAAAATGAGTTCAAAACCTCTAAAAGCTGATGAAAAAGCTTAATACCAAACAGGGCCAATGTAAATTGCGTACGCCCATTGGGGCTTTTATATTCATAGGTTTTGCAGTTAAAATGTGAAATTTTGATGAAATTGTTTCATACGTCGATGTGAACTTGTCACAATGATGATTCACATGCTAGCATCAAATGTGTGTTGCTTTTCTTCTGGAAACATAATTATTGACATTTTCTGTCTCAAAAATGTTTCTTCAATTTAAAGACAAGTGCTCAGCTCACTCAGGCCTAGGCCACAATTTTTATGAGCTGGGCAAGTTCAACCAGGTCTCAAAACTGAGCCATGGCTGCAAACTGGGTGATTCCAGGTCCTTCTCTTTTCATGAATGGGATGGGAACAGAACCACCTCCAGGCTTGACACAGGTCTTTGAATTAGTCTTTCGAAAAATTTAATATAATGTAGACTAAAGTAGCCGTTAACTGAACCAGCTTAGGCCTCAGTGAAGCGAAAATCTGATTTTGTCCAGGTTAGTAGGGCTGTTTAATCTCGGATATCCTATCCGAAAATTCGGATATTCGAAAATTTCAGATCGGAGGAATAATCCAATTCGAGATTTTCGGATCGGATCAACAGATTTTCGGATCGAGCGGTTGACATTTTTGAAAAATTCCGATCCGTATCCGATCCGAAAACCCGAATTTTTTTTGGATATCCGATCCGAAATATCCGAAATCTTAAAATCTAATCGGATATCCGAAATTTCGGATAGGATTGGATCGGCGGATTTTTGGATCGGAGATTTTTGAACAGCCCTACAGTGGTTAGTTGGCCTGTAAAATCAGCTCATATCCCGGCTTTGCCTGGCCTAGATCTAGTCAGTTTAAGCCTTGCCAGATAAGGCCCAGCTTAGCGCCTGAATTGGCCATGACCATCCTGGCCTCAGGCCATGGGTACCTCTATTTGTGGCTTAGTAACAGATTTGGATCTGTGCTCCTTCTCGGTGGAGAACTGGAGATAGCTCATTTCCTTTAAAATCATTATTAGGGTGATATTCACCTACTCAACAACAAATACGTTTTGAGTCTTTTGATTCATTGACATTATTGAAATGTGTTTGGTTTTAGCTGTTTCATTTAGTGAAAATTCTAAAATGGTCTTTTTTGAAACAAGACCATAAAAATGTGGGGTCACAATGAATGTGAGCCACCCACTTCGACTTTCTTTTACCTTTTCTTTTTTATTTTGAAATGATTTTAGAAAACAAAAAAAATCTTTTATTCTCATTTCTGAAAATATTTTTAACGATTTTTCACCAGGTACCCCTGAGGTTTCTTAATATTCATCTGGTATCCTCGCGTTTCCCAAAATTCACCAAGTACCCTGTGGTTTGGAAAAATACCTGATGTGACCTTGTCGTTAACTTTCTGTTAAATATAACACTAAAAAACTTAATTAACCTTAATTTATGGCCATATCCTAAGTCCTAACCCCTAACCCTCCCATCGCCCTTAACCCTCATACAACCCATGCCCTTCCCCAAACCCTCCCATCGCCCTTAACCCTCATACAACCCATGCCCTTCCCCAAACCCAGCCCTCGCGCAACGATTCCCTCACCCCTACCCCCTTCGCGCAGCGATTCCCCCAACCCCACCCCGTCGCGGAATTCAGGATGGTGGTTGCGCGAAAAATTGACTCGGTGGGGAGGAGTTGCGCGAAAAATTGACTCGGTGGAGCGCGAAATTCAGGTGGGGGAGCGCGAAATTCAGGTGGGGAGGTGGGGGAGGGGAGAGCTGAATTCAGGTGGGAGAATTCCAGGTGGGGGAGTGCGGAATTCAAGTGGGGAGGTGGGGGAAGGGAGCGTCAAATTCAGGTGGGGGTGGGGGAATCATTGCGTGAGGGGTCGGGGTTGGGGGGTGGGCGTTGCGCGAAGGGTGGAGGTGGGGGAGGGGTTGCGGTGGGAAGGGGCAGGGGTGGTGGGAGGGGCTCCAGTGGTGGGAGGGTCAAGAGTGGTGGGGTGGTAGGGTTTGGGTGGTTAGGGTGAGGTGCGTCAAGTGGTGGGGCTTGGGTGGTTAGGGTGAGGTGGGTCAAGTGGTAGGGTTTGGGTGGTTAGGGTGAGGTGGGTCAGGTAGGGGTTAGGGAGAAAGATAGGTTTATTAGGTTTTTAAAGTATTAATTAAGTTTAATTAGAGTTAAGTAGGATTAATTAGTATTAATTAGTGGTTAATTAGGTTGATTTAACCCTAATGACTAAAGGAGTTGACAGTCGTTAGTCATTAAGGGTATTCTATGTAATTTTCAAAGCTCAACGACACCAGATGAATTTTGAAAAACGCGAGGGTACCAGGTGAATATTGTGAAATCTTAGGGGTACCTGGTGAAAAATAAAAACTTCATTTCGGCCAAAAAAGAATTTCTGGGGAAATAATTTTTTTACCCAGTTTTTCTCTCTCCTTTCCTCTACTCCTTCCTCCCTCAAATCTTCCATGAATTTTCGATTTATCTCGAATTTTCAGTAGATCTCTTACTTAGAGTCCTCTCTTTCCATGAAATGTTAAGAATTTATGAAGAAATCATGAATTTGTGATGGAGAAAGTTGTGAAATGGAAAATTTTCATCCTATTTTTGTGGAAAATTTTGGTTTTTTTTTTTTTTTTGTCATTTTCCTCTTTTTCATATTTGTAAATCCATGAAATAGATGTAAATCCAAAGTGTATTGAAAAATAAGCAATTGAACTAATAACACTAAGTACAAATTAATCAATATGATATAAATATGGTAATCCGAAAAAGTCAAATAGATCTATAAAGTCACAACATGTAAAGATAACAATGTTTTAATAGATTTGGTAAAATTCAGAACATGTTTGGTAGTTACCTTAAATCATACTAGTCTTATATGCACGCGATGCGTGCGAAAATATGTAGAAATTTAAATTACTTACTAATATCATCTAATAAATCCGTAATTTTTAAATTTATAATTAGTTTATTAAATCCAATATTTCTATTTTTTTTCAAAAATTTAGTTGAGAAGGAAGTAATTGATTGTGTCGTAGATTTTCATTGTTTTCTTTTTTTTATGCCTTTTTTTTTTTTTTATCTTTTTCTCCTTTTTAATTTTTCACTCCTACCCCTATTAACATATATAGCCGGCAAAATTGACCTGTACCTGTTGACCTGACTCGAAATACCCGACCCGAGACTCGTTTTCACCAGAATAATCCAACCCAAAAGTTTATAGACTGAACCCGATTCTACCCGGCTCGGAAGTGACTCGTCCTGAAAGTTAATACACCCGAACATGAATCTACCCGAATCGAAAGTGACTCAACCCGAATTTGACCCAATAATGATGACCGCACTTGACGTGAGATGTTGTCATATTAGTTACTCCATCCGATTTTTATTAGTTTACCCTTTTTTTTGCACAGAGTTTTAGGAGAAATAAGGTTGTGGGTCATAGAAAGAAAGAGAAACTATTATTTTATATTATAGTTGAATGTATATGTGATGAAAAGTTAGTGGTCCTATTCCAAAAATAGAAACAAATGAAATGGGTAAACTAATAAGGGAAATCCCAAAAAGGATTACGGGAAAACTAATAAAGATTGAAGGGAGTACTTTTAAAAAAAATTAAGGAAAAAATTGTCATGAAGTACTATATATGATTTTTTGGGATTACATAACATTTCAAGAAAGCAGGTCTATTATAATATGGTCTTGTTCTCTTGGACTTATTTTCAGTTAAGTTTAGTTAATTTCAGTTTAATTCAGCTAAGTTCAGTTAGTTTCCTCTCACGGTTTTCATTCATATTAGTTCATTTTCAGCGCAATTCAATTCAGCCCACGTCAATCCAAAAGAACAGGGCCTGTATAATAGTTCTCATAAAGTTTCAAGGAAAAATTGTGTTGCATGAATATATGAGTATGTGACTATCAAGCTACTACATTGTAAAAAAAAAATACTATCAACCAAAGCATTGTCCTAATATAAAAAAGAATCTATACTAATATATTAAAAGGCGTGCGTAACAACGTTGATGCGCCACGTGGCACCCTCCTCCTGCCACCAGAATTTCGCCACGTGTCTGTCAACCAACAAAGTCAAGTGGTCATTATTTTAAAAATAAATATGCTGAAGCTTGGGCTCGAACCCCTGACCTTATGTAAGGGTTTTCAAAGAATCACCATCTCATCTAACTTCTCTTGGTGATCCATGTTTCCGCAGTTAATGTTATCAAACATATCCCTTACATCCTTAAAAATAAATAAATTTGCATGTTCATTAAAATTAATTATGTATGCATGATACCATTTGAAGAGCATTGTTGACCACTACAGTACTACCCCTAGGGAGTTTTAGTTCATGTAATCTATGTACAATAAAAAAATTTAGAAATTGTGTAGTATAGGGTTTGATCACGAGACCTCAAGTACATATACTAATGTCTTAACCACTAGGCTAAGTTGTGTTTTTTGTTATTATCATAAAGTATTATATTAATAAATGAAATTTTTTCTTACCCGGGGCATAGCCCGGGCCTAATAACTAATTATATTACAAAAAGTGTTGAAGACATGTGTATCTTTTGAAACCTCAGCAAAGTCTGATTCATCTAAATACACATCTAATAATCTCTTATTGAACACAATTTTAATTTTGACCAAGCCCACTCTTTATGTTACTGCCAAGTTTCATATTAAAGTCCAAGTTTAATGTACAAAGCTATAATACGTACATATCAGAGAAAGACATGACTTATAACTTATAAGATAGCTGATTTACATCTCTCTTCCACTCTCCCTCTATGAAACATCTCTCTTCCACTCTCCCTCTATGATGAAATGCATCTCTCCTCCTGCTATGGGGTGTGTCTCTCTCTCCTATCATTGTCTGTGACTCCATTGGCGATGGACTCCGCATTATAGATTCAGTCAATTGGTGACTTCATCGATGCCGCTACCCTAAGTGTCTTACCCATCTCAATCATGTCTTCACAAATTTCCCCATTTTCATTCACTACTTTTCACCCAGGGGAAAATTAAAATCAAGTAGTAAGTTTACAATTTTAGTGGGAAAATGAAGAAATTGGATGCTAATTCTTTGACAACTCTTCAACGGCAACAGATAGGGATAATTGTCGATTTAGTTTTAAGTTGTGCAATGTTGCCAATTTCAATATTGACTTGCAGGTTAGTTTGAACGCAAAGCAATTTTTTTTTTTTTTTTTTGCATGTGAAAGATTTTGGTGGGAATTTTGTTGTAGTAGTTACATTTTTCAGTACAATTGATAAAAAGTTGTGTGGGTTTTCTTGATTTCTTGTGAAAAGCAAGAGATAAGTATGGGTGCTATTAGTTGGAAATTGGTTTTTTTTTCTTGTTTAGAAATTCAATCGGATGAATTGAAATTCCCCATATAGTTTTACATTTAACATTATTTTTTATGAATGAGATAAATTCATAGTAATCAAAGGGTAGAAGTTTCATGATGCAAAAAGGCAGAAGAACTTTCATATAGTTTTATGTGATTATATGGATATAAATGATCACACAAATTTTAAAAAAATTTACTTTACTAATTAAGAATGTGATCGTGATGCAAATTTAGTTGAAGTTTAAGTTTTGAAAATAAAGTACTGTAACATTGGGTTATTGTGATTTTGGTTTATTGTAGAACATACCTTTTTTTTTTCTCTCTTGAGTGAAACTGCAACTCATTTGATTTGCTTGCTGCTCTTCAAGGTTTATGGTGGGTTACTTAATCTTGGCGCCATAATTGAAATCACCAGAGAATATGGGGAATTTTATTTACTAATGCTTTATAATTACCTAATGTTGATTTTCCAATGAAATTGTACTGATGCAATGGAAGAAGATGAACAGAGAACAAAGTATCTCAAGGGATTGAAGATTTTGGAAGAGGAAGAAAATGGAGAAAAGAAAACTGTCGTGTGGTTTTTTGTTTCCATATTTTCGGTTACTCTATTAGATAACTGCTTGTAGTAGCAGTTTTGTTTAGTGGACGTAGTGATCAGATGTAATTTTATTAATTTAGTGAGGGTAAAATGGGGCTTTCATTATTTTGGTGTCCCCCTATAGTTCCCATATAGAATAGAGATGATTGAGATTAATTTGGGTTTTTTTTAGTATAAGGAAGGACAAATGGATTACCAAAAGTCAAGTCTATGGGGTTTGTTGAGCTATTAGACCTAATGGACCCATTGACATGATTGTCCAATCTCCATAAGATGGCTTTGATGAGTAATGAGTCTAGATTGTGATTGGATAGGTGTGGCAATACCCAAACCTTATTTGATAATTACCTAAAAGCATATAATCTACGGTTAATTTGATCTTTTTACTATAAGGAGGGACAATGGGGATCCAAAACTCAAGTGAATGGGACTTGGTGAGCTATTCAGCCTAGTGGACCCAGTGACATGATTGTTCAATCCCCATAGGATAGCTTTGATGAGTAATGGGTATGGATTGTGATTGTGTAGGTTAGGTAATGTCCAAAACTTGTTAGGTAATTACTTAAAAGCATGTGATCTGAAGTTAATTTGCTCTTTTTAGTACAACTATGGACAATGGAGTCCTAAAATACAAGTCTATGGGGTTTGGTGATCTACTAGGCCTAAAGGACCCATCAACATGATTGTGCAATCCTCATAAAATGGCTTTGATGAGTGATAGGTATGGATTGTGATTGAGTAGATTTGGTAATGCCCAAATTATATTTGGTAATTACCTAAAAGCATGTGATATGAGGTTAAATTGGACTTTTTAGTACACGGAGGAACAGTGTGAGCCTAAAACTCAGGTCAATGAGGTTTGGTGAGGTTTTGGGCCTAAAGGACCCAGTGGCATGATATGATTGCTTTGATGAGTAATGACCGATGAAGGATTGTGATTGGGAGACATGCTCCAATTAGTGGTTTGGTAATCCCATAACATGTTTGGTGGTTATCTTAAAGAGTATGATTGGGGATAATTTAGGCTTTTTAGTACAAGGATGGACAATGAGGACCCATCACTCAACTTCATGGGGTTTGGTGAGTTATTGGGCCTAATGGATCTAGTGACATGATTGTGATTGTATAGGTTTTGTGATGCTCATAATTTATTTGGTAATTACCTAAAATCATGTGATATGAGGTTAATTTGAGTTTTTTAATACAAGGATTGACAATGGAGGCCCAAAACTCAAGTTTATGTGATTTGGTGAGCTACTTGGCCTAATGAACCCAGTGACATGATTGTGATTTGATAGGCTTGGTAATGTCCAAAAAGTGTTTGGTAATTCCCTAAATTCATGTCATCTAAGGTTAATTTGGATTTTATAGTATTAAGAAGGACAATGGGGGCCCAAAAACTTAAGTCTATGAGGTTTAGTGAGCTATTAGGCCTAGTGAACCCAGTAACATGATTGTCTAATCTCCATAGGACAGATTTGATGAGTAATGAGTGTGGATTGTGATTGGGTAAGTTTGTTAATGACCAAAACTTGTTTGTATTACCTAAAAGCATATGATCTAGGGTTAATTTGAGCTTTTTACTACAAAGAGAGACAATAGGGACCCAAAACTCAAGTCTATAGGGGTTTGGTGAGCTATTAGGCGTAATGGACCCAGTGGCATGATTGTCCAATTCTCATAGGATAGCTTTGATGAGTAATGGTTATATATTGTGATTGGGTAGGTTTGTTAGTGACAAAAACTTATTTGGTAATTAACCTAAAAGCGTGGTATCTCAGGTTAATTTGGGCTTTTAGTACAAGGATTGACAATGGGGTACCAAAACTCAAGTCTAAGGGATTTGGTGAACTATTGGACCTAATGGACCTAATGACATGATTGTCCAATCTCTATGGGATGACTTTAATGAGTAATAGGTATGGATTGTGATTGGGTAGGTTCGGTAATTTCCAAATCATGTTTGGTAATTACCTAAATGGACGTGATCCGCGGTTAATTTGGGATTTTTTTAGTACAATGCGGGACAATGTGAGCCTAAAACTCAGGTCAATGTGATTTGGTGAGGTTTTGGGCTTAATGGACCCATTGACATGAAATGATTGCTTTGATGCATGGGTAATGATAATGGTTTGTGATTGAGAGAACATGTTTGGTGGTTACCTTAAAGCATATGATTGAGGTTAATTAGGGCTTTATAGTATAATGATGGATAATAGGGATCCAAAATTCAACTTTATGGAGTTTGGTGAGGTATTGGGCCTAATGGATCCAGTGATATGATTCTGATTGGATAGGTTTGGCAATGCCAAATCTGATTTGGTAATTACCTAAAAGCATATGATCTATGGTTAATTTGGGCTTTTTACTATCAAGTGGGACAATGGGGGTCCAAAAAAACTCAAGTAATTGATGGTTGGTGAGCTATTGGACCTAGTGGACTCAGTGACATGATTGTCCAATCCCCATAAGATAGTTTTGATGAATAATGGGTATGGATTATGATTTGGTAGGTTTGGTAATGACCAAAACTTGTTTGGTAATGCCTAAATGCATGTGATATGAGGTTGATTCGGGCTCTTTAATACAGAAGGGACAATGTGAGCCCAAAACTCAAGTCAATGGGATTTGGTGATGTTTTGGGTTTAATGGACCTATTGGCATGATTTGATTGTTTTGATGAGTAATGATTAAGGATTGTGATTCGGATAACATCGTCCACTTAGTGATTTGGTAATTTCCAGAACATGTTTGGTGGTTACCTTAAAGCATATCATTGGAATTAATTTGGTCTTTTTAGTACAAGGATGGATAACTAGGACACAAAACTTAACTTTATGAGGTTTGGTGAAGTATAGGGTCTAATGGATCCAATGACATGATTGTGATTAGATAGGTTTGGTAATGCCCAGAATTTGTTTGGTAATTACCTAAAATCATGTGAGCGAATCTCAATTTGGGATTTTTTTAGTTCCGTGAAGGACAATAGGGGCCTAAAACTCAAGTTTATGAGGTTTGGTGAGGTATTGGGCCTAATGAATCCTGTGGCATGATTGTCCAATTCTCATAGGATAACTTTGATGAGTAATGGGTATGAATTGTGATTGTGCAAGTTTAGTAATATCCAAAACTTGTTTGGTAATTACATAAAAGCATGCGATATGAGGTTAATTTGGGCCTAATGTATCTAGTGACATGATTCTTTTTAGAGATTCTTATACCATTCTGATACTGTGTTAACATAAACATTTTTATCAACAAACCTTTTATGTCATCAAAGTCATTCAATTCAGTCATTTAAAAGCAAAAGATAAAGATAGAATAGAACATTTCACCCTGATGCCACATTTTCATATAAATCACATAAAATAACAAGGGTCGGATTATCAATAACCCACATCTTAAGCATACAATGTCATCATCATATTTGTTATAGTCACATATTTTGAGGTTATTGCCAAAGTTAGTTATTATTTTAAGTAATATCTTAAAATGATTGAATAGGTTTGGTAATGCCCAAATTATGTTTGTAATTATTTAAAAGCATATAATTTGGGGTTAATTTGAGCTTTTTAGTACAAGGCGGGACAACAGGGGTCCAAAACTCAAGTTCAATAGGTTTGGTGAGATTTTAGGCCTAATGGACCCAGTGACATGATTGTCCAATCCCCATAGGATGCCTTTGATGAGTAATGGATATGGATTGTGATTGGGTAGGTTTGATAATGCCCAAATATTGTTTGGTAATTACTTAAAAGCACGTGATTTGAGGTTAATTTGGGCTTTTTAGTACAAGGATGGACAATGGGGTACAAAAACTCAAGTCTATAGGGTTAGGTGAGCTATTGGGCATAATGACCTAGTGACAAGATCCTAATTCTTAGTAATTACTTAAACCATGCAGCACAAAAAACCAGTGACATTCCACTACAATAGAGGTCTGGAGAATGCTGCAAATTTGTTTCATCTAATTGCTAAACGAAAGTATATCTACTCAACAAGTGTAACCCAATAAAAGTGTGAAGTACATTGATTTATTGCAAGTATCTCACACACACACACCTTAATTTTATTCTTATTCATGCCCAAAAGAAGTTTAGTAATTATGAGAACATCTTTATGTTTGGTCATGTTTAAAAATAGTTTAGTAATTACCAAACTAGTGCATTACCTTACGCTAAAACCAGCTCAATCTCCCATGGAGATCGTCCGAAAAATCTAAATTTTACTTCCACTTAGTAGCTAAATTAAAATATAAACTACTTAAATCTAACCACAAATTGTCATATAAAAGTGCGAAGTGCATTGATTTAGAGTAATTTAATCACCAATATCGTCATTTTATTTTTAGGAAAATCCTAAGTTTATTTTGGGGAAAATATTCATAAATTACAAGTTATAATCTACTCAAATGCACAAATGAAGATAGAAAATGATTAATTTGTTACAATATGCGAAATAAACAAGTAAACTTACATACATTTCTTGTACGCATGAAGAGTTTAGATCGAATTCCATTTTCGTGAACTTCAACAATGGAGGTGAAGGTTTTGGGCGAAAATGGAGATGAAAAATGGGTAGAAATGAGGAAGAAGATGGAAGAGAGAGTCTAAGTTGAGAAGGAAAGTGCAAAAATGGGTTGAATTTGGGAGAACTTTGAGAAATTCGATTTTGGACTGGATTTTCTTGAAGAACACGAAGAACAAGGAGAGAGAAAATGGGTAAATGTTTTTGGCTCCAAATTTTTTTCCAAAGGTAAGTCCTTGGTTGGGATGGTTTGGAAGGTGAAATATTTTTTTTTCTGAATTTTTCAATTTTTTTTAATTTTTTTCGATTTCCATAAATTAATTTAATATTTTATGACTTTTTTTCGTTTTTTTTTCTATTTTTCTGAAATTAATTTCATAAGTTGGTAAATAAACAAAATCAAAAGAAAATGATTTTGGTATTAAAAAGAAAAAGCAAAAGAAAAAGAATGGGGCTCCACACAAAAAAAAAAGATGGCTCACATTCATTTGTCCCCATGGTCATATTTCAAAGAAGATTATCTTAGAAACATCATTTAGAGAGGTGTTCATATTGTAGCTTTTTCTTAGGGAAGTTGTAAGTAGTCTCTAAAATCATCATCTCGTGGGTATACTCCCTCAATGTCAGTTTTTCTGAATTTATACCAGATTTAGTGTAAATTCTCACTGAAACAAGGTTACTTCTACACAGTGTTCATGGGGATGAGGGATTAATCATATGTCTTGTTCAGGTATATAAGCTTGAGTCGTTCTTCTGCACTGATCGTCTTCAGAAGCACCTCTGATGATTCCTAAATATGACATTAAATTCTTTCTGCTGCATCATGGGAGCATCTTGCTGTCTTGAGCTCAATGCAATCTAATCTAGCTCCCTATGATACATTTAGACCTCATTATGTAAGAACTATAGCCAACAAAATAGAGCCGTACCTGAAATAGAACCAAAACAACCCAGCCCAAAAGTCAACTAGACCCGAATATGACCCAAACCGGAAGCGACCCGAATCGAAATTGACCGGATAATGATGATCGGAACCCGAAAAGTTGTCATATCCGTCACTTTTTAAACAAATTTAAGGAAAAAGTTGTCATGAAATACTATATATGATTTATGCACTATCCTTTAATTATTTAACTTACTCTCATTATTCTTATATGTGTTTTATTTATTTGCGAGACTGGACCCGACCCGACCTAACCCAAGATGACCCAAAATCTCATCGACCCGTACCCGAATGAAATTCTAACGTAAAGTTTACTCGAGTATGACCCGACCCGTATTCGACTCGTATGACCTGTTTGCCACCTTTAGTCAGAGTTAGTTACGAATTCTAGTGCTTTTTCATATGAAGATAATGATAAATTAGACTGATGGCTGTTGAGATTACATTAGAGTTGCTCAATATCTTTCTTTTGAATATTTGCAACTGGAGTAGGTTAAGTTCCTCAAGATTTTTAATATTCTATCCATTTTTATTTTTTAGGGGAAAATAATAGTGTATTAATTTAGGGGCAATGTGTCCATAAGTACATAAGGAGCAACCGTGGGGTCGGGTAGGCGGTGTTAGGAGTGTGTGAGAGCGATTCCTAGATGTTGGGCCATAAACCCTGTTCATGAACTAATCCTATGACATCAATGGTTGTTAATTGAAGTCTTTATTTTTTGGCAACAACAGTGAAAGAAACAAAAGAGACTATGACTCTTTCTTAGCAGTAGTTGCCAGGACATGAGCCTCTTGAACACATGTTCTATGAACTTTAGTAACACAAAAAAAAAATAACCTTTGAAGCTAGTAAAATTGTATCACTAACTATGGACTGATACACAATTGAATGAGAGAAGGCTTTTGAAGAGATGCACCGCAAGCATCGAATCCGTCCAAAATACAATATGTCTTTTAGATATCCATGGCAACGCGAATACCTTGAAGAATTGCAAGCAATTCCGCTTAAGTTGAGTCCACTGCAGACACCAGAGTTGCACCGTTAATAATTTCATGTTGCCATCCCATACACCAAGCAATAGCAGCCTTCCACGTCCCTCCTCTCTTAGTTGTTTTCCAGGCTTCATCAACCAGGATCGTAGTTGCGTGTGTGCAAAGACCCCCCCTCCGCACAGGGCCCCCAGTCCAAAATTTTTTGGTCTTATTTGAAAAATATCACGCTTTATATAAACGGCAAACGCTTCACATCTTCATCTCTGGACTCCATAATTCACGTTATTCCCTATCATTTAATTTTCATCAATCTCTTTTACCAAAAATTCAATCTTCCATATCTTTAACTTTAGTATTGTCATCAATACTTTTTCATAATTATCAAAAATAAAATCAATCCATCAAGTAGTATTGATTCTCTGTACTCTCTATGAAAAATTGTAGTCCTTTTCTCTCATTAACGGGAAAGAAAGGGTCCAATTTTCATAATAGAACAGGGTCCCACAAATACCCAAAACGGCCCTGCCATCCACCTTCATAATTACCACTGGAGACAAAATAGAACCCCTACAACAGTGAGCAGCCTGTTCCTTGATAGCTATACGAGGCGTAGAAGATGAAATTTCTGGATTATTCATCCTTCCACACTGTCACTTGCTATTAACCTCAATAAGTTTCATAACAACTGGATTAACAGGCGCTTTCCTAAAGAGTACCTCATTCCTGTGGCACTAGATATTCCATAAATTTGCAATAAATTGATTGACCATATGGATGCGTTCCTCCAGCAGCAAACCTGCACCAAATAAAATATAGAAAAAAGAAGTAATACCTAGTAAACTAGGACATTTTCTCTCTTTAGAGAATTCTCCTCACTCAGGTGAGAAAACCTAAACCCTACAGACAAAAACTGCAAGCGCTGCTATAGCTCTGTCCATGTCTCCCCAGGTTTGACAAATGTTCTTCATGCAAGTGATGATGAAGTACAGCTTAGCGGCACCCTAAGAAATCTACCGCCATCAATTCCATTTATTTACAACCGAACAATATCTCTCTCTTTGCACTAAATTTTACCAAACAAAACCAAACAAATTACCAACCAACTTCACAGGCTTTACACAGTAAATCCTTCCACCATAAAAATGAATTCACATAGTAACTCTTCCTCAACAAACCAGCAAGTTCCAACGCACCCTCGTAACTAACCAGCTAGCATCCAAAGAATGGGGATACTTATTAAACCCCCTTCCAACTCAAATCAATAATCAAATCATCAACTGGACTCATGCGGTCGTTGATATGTTTTTTGATAACTCCTCGCCGAACTCTAGCTTTGTTTTTAATATTGTCAACAATCATTGGAATACACGTGCTCCTCTACGCGTATTTCGTATAGGGCCGTACTTCATTCTAGAGTGCCAACACGGCAATGATAGAGATGCGATTTTGCACTTTAATACAACTTTTATAGATGGAAAGCCCATCACTTTTCGTCCATGCTTCGCCACTCAATTCCCAACGAGCATCAATTTCAATATGGGGCGCATATGGGTTCTAGTACACGATCTTCCATAGGGGTATTTGAATACTGATTGGACTGTTCGTATTCTAAGTCATGTCGGTCTCATTGAATCTATTGAACACCATGGGCATGGGATCCCACAACAACCCTACCTATGAGCCAAATTAATCATTGATCTCTCTCAACCATTAATACCGGGATGTTTCCTGCCTATTGATTGGAACCGTGTCTCGTGAGTTTATTTCCGTTATGAAGGCATATTCAAGTTTTGTATGGAATGCGGGTGTGTGGGTCACAACACGGGGCGTTGTCAATTTTCTGCTTATGATGCGGCTCGGATTATCCAGCGTCGGGTAAGAGGTTTTGAGGATGATGGAATGATAGTATTGCAGACCCAGTCAGGTATCCCTCTGTATACCAATTTGATTCGAGGTCTGCATGATCATGGAGATTCTGAAAGCTCATCGGATGGCTATTTCGATGCAACACTTGATTTCCAGCAGCAGTGATTGGATCCTCATCAACAGTACTACTCTGATGAGAATTCTCAAAATCATACGAACCCTCCACCGGACTTCTCTAAGGCCTTGCTTTATGACCGTAGCCCAATTCGTTGGGAGGAAAACGTAACGCCTTCACCTGGCCAGAGGTTCGGATTAGGCCTAGTCCCGAATGTGTTCGTTGGTGTTCCACCAGCCACTTCACCATCAAACCCGTCTCATCCACCACTTCTTGACCTAAATCTACCACCAGGGTCATGTGCTTCTGCAACTATGGATCCTCCCACTCATGAATTACAACATGGGCCCAATCATGATACTAATCGTTCTATTTTTCAGCAGTTGGGCATCTCCAATTGGGCTTCTAGGACTGCTTGGTTACCCAGCACTTGGTGTGGGTCTTTTCAAGAATAGGGGCCCCCTAGCCCACCTCCTCAATATGATCAGCAGATCCCTCCAACTCCCAAAACATTGGAGGCCTTTGTCCAGGAATGCTGGCAAATTATCCCACCAATTGGCAGGACAGAGCACATGCCCAGGCCACTAATGGGTTTCATCAGTCTCAGGAAGTTGGCTTCAATGCTCAACAACACACGCTTGATGATTCTAGCCACGAACCAGATGAGCTTCGAAATATTTCTCGTATTATTAACAATCGATTTCGCATCTCCCCTCCCCCGGTTGCAGACTATTTTAACCCTATTTTGCAGGGAACTCATCTTACACAGGATATCCCTAATGAACGTGAGGCAGATGATGCGTTGTATTCCCCGACATTGCCTTTGGATATTTTGCACATTAGTAATGAAACTAGGCCCACGACAGATACCATGTACGATAATGTTCAGTCGGATGGATCAGGGCCTAAGATAGTGCTCGCGCTTCCAGTCTCAGCCACAATGTTTCTGGGAAAGAAAAGGCGCGATGCCTCGAATTCTAAAAGTCAATCACTACACTCTTATTTTTGCTTTGGAGGAGATGTTTTTCAAGCAAAATTAAAGAGGCAGAAGCGGAAAATGGAAGAATGTGATGCCAAAGGGGGCTTCATTATTCCAGGTGCTCCATACTCAAAGCGAATGCCGGGGAAGACGATCACAGATGTGGAGATGGCAATGGTTTTTGGGTTTGAACGAGATAGGCAGATTACTCGCCATCTTAAAGGGAAACGGTTAGCATGTGCTTCTCCTGAACAACCTATTGCGGACCGGAACCAAAAAAAGAATAAAGAACTTGCAATACATATTTCTCCCTCTATCGAAACTGTGGAACAACATCATACGGATTTGGATGAAGTGGTGCATTTGGGTTTGGCAATGGATATCTCACACGCTAACAATAAAAGGGACGTGGTTGACCCGCATCAACCACCGACGTCAAGATGAATGTTCTCGCCTTGAATTGTCGAGGACTGAATGTTATCGCCTGGAATTGTCGAGGACTGAATGATCATCATAGTCCGACAATTCCGTACCTTCGGTGGCTCCTCACGAGCTGCCTCCCTGCGTTTTTGTTCCTACAGAAAACTAAATCTAGTGTACATAGTGTGGCTCATGTTCTTCGCTCTACTAACCCAACTTCTTTTTGCGGGGTTGATGCCGTAGATTCTAGGGGTGGCTTAGCGGTTTTTTGTTGGGGTCCGTATGTTATGGATGTAGTTGTTCAATGTAGTAACTATGTACTTTATAAAATATCGACTATCAATGGAAAAGTGTGGCACTGCTTTTTCTTGTATGGTGCACCTCAAGTCGATCTTAGACCGGCTCTCTGGGATGAGTTGAAACAACTCCTGCGTCAGTTCACCAAGTATATTATTGTGGGTGACATCAATCAAGTACACTCGTATGCGAATAAACTGGGAGGGGCAATGTTAATTCGTGGGTGGGAAGATATTCAAAACTGGAAACATGATCTACAATTGACCGATATACCATTATGTGGTCCGCGTTACACTTGGACCAATAATAGGTCGGATTCTGATCTTATTATGGAGAGATTGGATAGAGCTTATGTGACTCAGGAATGGCTCGATGAATTCCCTTCGATTATTACCCAAAATTTCCCCATTATTAATTCGGATCATGCTCCCATTTGGCTCCAAACATCACCCAGTGTATTGAAACCAAATCGCCCTTACCAAATTGAAAATTGGTGTTTGCAACATCCCGACGTTCTGGCCATTATCCACGACATTTGGCAAATCCATGTTGAGGGGTCAGCAATGTACAGTCTGGTGAGGAAAATGGACATGATCCGTAATCGCCTCAAATTTTGGTGTTTGGATAAACGACTTTTTTTGGGGTGTTAATTTGGCGGAAAGTGTTTAATGAACTTCAACATCAAGGAACCCAAGTCCAGTCTCTAACTCAAGGCAATGCACTGGTGCAGCGACACCGAGTGTTGTTGAATGAAGCTTCATTAGCCATGACTTATTGGCAACAACACATAAAAGATTGACATCTACAACTCGGGGACATCCCATCAAAATTTTTATTTAATAGACTCAGACAGAAGAAACACCAAAATTATGTTTACATGCTACGGGCCTCGAACGACGAATGGGTTGAAAATCCTCATGATATAGGCATTATGATCCATTCGTATTTTAAGGACATTTATAGGGTCGCCTCTCTAACTAATAATCAGCATGAAGTAGCGGTTGACCTAACTCCACATTCCTCCAATATCAGAGACGGATTCACAAGCTCTATTGGCTCCTATTACAGGTCAGGAAGTTCGAAATGCCATGTTTGATATTGCAAATGACAAATCTCCTGGTTTAGATGGTATGTTGTCCAAAATTTTCAAACTGCATTGGGACCTAATTGGACCTTCGGTAACTCAAGCGATCCAACAGTTCTTTGCTTCAGGATACCTCTTGAAAGAATGGAACAAAACATTATTGGTCTTAATCCCCAAAATTACCCCGTCGGAGGAGGTAAGTCAGTTCAGGCCAATAGGGCTTTGTAACGTTATTTACAAGTGTATTGCAAAAATGTATGGTCCACAAGGTGCCGCACCTCTTACCTAGCTTGATAGCGGACTATCAAAATGCGTTTGTTCCGGGTCGCCACATGGACGATAATATTCTGATTTCTCATGAGTTGACCCACATTATTAATAAACAGAGATCGGGACTCCGCCGTCTCGCCGCGTTGAAATTGGATATGAATAAAGCTTATGACAGAGTTAGTTGGTTATTCATTTTTAAAGAGTCTGAAAGCGTACGGATTCCCCGCGTATTGGATATGGCTAGTTCAACAATGTATTTCGACGGTCTTATATCGGGTTCTTGTTAATGGCTCGGCAACACAAACGTTCACGCCAACATGTGGGTTGCGACAAGGAGATCCGTTGTCACTGTATCTCTTCATATTCTGTATGGATATTTTATCCCGAATGACTACGTTGGCTACGGATATATGTCTGTTTCAAGGCATTAAGATTGGTCAACATGGACCGACTATTTCACTCCTCTTTTTTGTAGATGATGCTCTATTCTTCTTTCGAGCGTCAAAGGCGGATTGTCAAGCTGTTAATTCAACGGTTACTAGATTTTGCAATATTTCCGGCCAGGTAATCAATCTGTAAAAGTCTTTTGTGAAATTTAGTCCGAACGTCTCACCTGAATAGTGTCAGCGCTTCAAACACATACTCCAAATGGAAGACAAAGCTTCACTCGGGAAATATTTGGGATATTCCATTGACATCCAAGGATCAAAAGTTCAACATTTTACCCCTTTGTTGGATATCATATCAAACAAGATAGCTAGATGGAATCATAGCTTTCTGTCACAGTCGTCCAAGCTGATAATCATTAACTCCATTCTCGTGGCCACTATTATGAACCAACTCTCCATTTTCCCGATCCCTGCAACTATTGTCCACAAACTGAATGCCATGATTGCTCGGTTCTTCTGGAAAAACAATTCGCAGATGGGTATTCATTGGAAAGCGCAAGCGACCATGCATCAGCCAAAAGGACAAGGAGGGCTAGGCATCCGCAATATAGGGGCTTTTAATAAAGCTCTTCTTATGAAAAAGGTGTGGCGCATTATCCATAACCCACAATTACTGATTTCAAAGGTGTTTCACTCCACCACTCCTCTCACTTCCTGGATTCGTCCAACCCCTCATGATATTTCTTGGGGACGGAGGGGGCTTCTTATGGCTAGCCACACCCTTAAAGCAGCTTGTGCCTGGAAGCTAAGGTGGGTAATGGTACTTCTATTCGAGCTGGGACCCAAGCCTGGGTACAAGGGCAGATCCCCACTTTTAGGGACTGTGTTACTTTACGTAATGCCGCAACCACTTATGTTGCCGATCTTATCCTCCCCAATAACCAAGGTTGGAATTCGCGACAGATCAATGAGTTATTTTTCCCTCTTGATGCTCGTCTCATAAAAAGTATTGAACTTTCTCTCTTCGATGAGGTGCAAGATGAGCCGTATTGGCCTTCTAATAGGTCTGGAGATTACTCTACAAAATCAGGTTACAATTACATTTTATAGCAACAATCACAAGAAATTCATAGCATGACAGGTCCAGTGCATACGAATTTTTTTCGTTAACTCTGGGGTCTGAACATCATGCCAAAGTGGAAAATGTTTATTTGCAAATTGTGGCACAATTGCTTGGCCACGGCTTCCAACCTTCATTATCAAGGGATTTCGATACTGAACCAATGCCAAACGTGCTTACACGATAATGAAGATGATCAATACATTTTCCGACATTGCCCGTTAGCTTTAGAAGCTTGGGCACGTAGTAATTTGAGGTTACCACCCTTGGATTATCTGGATCTGTCCATAGCTTCATGGCTGGAATTTTGGATGGGGAAATTCCGTAAAGAAGATGGCTATGGAGGAACAAGGTTGCCAACGTTTATTAACACCTTGTGGGCTATTTGGACTACGAGGAATGACCAAGTATTCCGACAGGTTCGGGCTACTCTGCAAAACTTAGATGCTCATGACCGGGAAGGTGCTAGTCAGCACACACGGTTTATCGAGGTGGATGTTCCCATAACCCCACCGCCACTCGCTCCTAATTATGGTCAACCACCAGGGTTTATACTTGCACAATTAGGGAGGTTCCCGACTGGAAGGCCGAATATTATTATTCAGATAAACGGCTCTTGGGAGGCTGGAGAGCGCTCAGGGGGTGCTGCGTGTGTGGTCCAACAACAGCATCAGCGACTTCATCAGTAGGGGAAGTTTCTCTATGCATCTACAGACGAGGCGGTGGCCTGTCTTCAAGCGATTAGGTGGTTTCGCACAATGAATTCTCATCCTCACTGATTCGGTGTTACTGGTCCGGCTTCTGGATTCTCCGAGGCAAGGGGACATTTCGATATCTCACACTATGAAGGCCATACGTAGAATTACAATGGATTTTAATTGGTGCTGTATCATGAAGGTAAATCATTCTCAAGTGCGTCAGGCGCATGATTTAGCAACGCACTGTCGACGAGTTAGACTTAGTTTCGATTAGTTTGCTTTGTACGTTACTTTGATGTCAAAAAATATATATATATAGAAAAGGAAGTTTGGAACCCATGCTTGCAAGGTCCACAAGTCCCCATCTCCTGCAGGCAAGTATCTCTCAAACGTTGCCTAAAATCTGCCACTTCTGCCAATGTAACGGTTGAGCCTATTCTTTCCCCCAATGTCTAGTATACACTACAAAATGGCCAAAGAAGACAACCTATAAGAGAATGGTTCGCTTCACTAACCTATTTCTTAAATATATGAAACTAGTTATTCTCAAAAACCGGTTTCTTAAGTTTAACTAGTTAATTTATTAAAATAGTTGTTTTTTTTAGGGGATATTAAAATCGGTTTTAAGAGATAAGAAACTACCTTTAAGTAAAATCGGTTACCTTGATATTTTTTAAAAATTAACTTTTTTCCAACATAGTAATGGAGGTAGATTTCTTTTTTTTTTTTGGAAATAGCCGTCCATGCTTATTTAAATTAGACTATTTCAATTAAATAATTGATATTCTTTTCCTAGTACTCTACTTATGTAGAATGACGCTGAACCCTCAAACCACCCCTCTCAAGTCTTAGACTATGTTTAGTTCACCTGAAATTTTCTGATATAAACTTATCTGATCTGATCTAAACTTATTTTTTCTGATCTGATCTAGTCTGGTTTACAAGATCTTATCTTTTATAAATGATATTATTACTATTATTATTACTTTGTAATTCATTATTATGTAATACATTATAAGATCTTATATATAGTATTACTATTATTATCATTTTATTTATATCACTACTTCTACACAACATTTATTATTAATAATAAATATTATTATTATCATTATTATAATAACAACAACAATAATTATAACAATCCGTCTTGTGTGGACCCGGTTCACATTAAAAATAGTGTGGACCAGGCCTAGACACGTGCCCCACTATAAACTAGTCACTCCCACTTTCCGAAATCCGCGCGATTTTCTCTCTCTTCAATAAGATTCTCTCGCCCTAAAATTTTTATAAAAACAATTGTTCAGAACAAACAAACACTATATTATTTTAAAATACACTATATCATGTCAAAATACACTACCATGTCAAATACTATAACGGTCGATTGTGATAATTTTGTGTAATATACAAAAAAAATACACTATAACATTTCAAAATACACTATATTATGTCAAAACACACTATATCATGCAACACTATTATGTCAAAAAATATAGCAAAACAATATCATGTCAAAATACACTATATCATGTCAATATACACTATAACATGCAACACTATCATGCCAAAAAACTCAGCAAAACACTATGATTTTAAAATACACTATATCATTTTAAAATACACTATATTATTTCAAAATACACAATACTAGTTTTGAAGCCCGTGCGTTGCACGGGTTGTTTTTTATAAATATTTTTTGTAATTTTTTGTTAACATTATTGATTTTGTGTTACTATGAAATAAGATTTTTCACCACGATTTTATTTACATACTTCATCTGTTAATTATCTATTTGGACCAATCAACTTTTAGTAAAAAAAAAAAACTATAATTGTCAATATTGCCTTTACTTTATGCTAATAAAATCATCATTAATTATTCATCAAATTGCCTCATAAACTTGCGGTTACTTTATTAAGGATTTACTTATCCCCTACACTTGTTAATTAAAGGAGTACCTCTATGATTAACTACACATTTTTTTTCATTTTCTTAAAAATCATGTCCAAACCCATTATTGTAGTAGAAAAAGAATTGATAAAATATTTGTCATTATACCCTTATTTTTAAATTATCTTTAATATCTTTAATTATATATTAATAAAGTTTATAAAAAGTTGATATAAAGTTAGTATTGCAATGGTTGTTTCCATCTCTAATAAGTGAAGGCATGTTGACCGGTATTGTCAACTAACATATCAGTATATCACTATAATATAAGTTTAAAAATAAAATAAAGTAAATATTGAGTGGCCACAAATATATGTAAATATTGAGTGGCCACAAATGTATAGAAGCTGTCATTGAAAATGTTGGCTACTTTAGTAGATTTGCAGCAGTTCATTAGATGTTATCGTATGGTTTAGGCAAATCTCAAGAATCAAGTTTTTTTTTTTATTTTATTTTGTGATTTTATATGTGAATCATAATTCATAGCCGTAGAGTGAATATACAGTATAGTAGTACGTATAATAGATTCCTAGTTATAATAGATCCCTAAAAGATAAAATTTTTTGGTTTTTGTCATAGCCGTAGAGTGAATAAACTCTTATCTCTCAAACTCTAAATTTTATTATCTCTAAATTAGTAAGATGACGTGGCAATCCTAGGTGGCGCGCTCTATGCTCCCGAAAAGTTCCTCTTTTATATATATATATATTGATTATTTTAAAAATACACTATCAGGAGAGTGAAGTTATCAGAAGAGAGATAAGTTATCAGGAGAAAGGAAAGAGCGGAAGACTGAACGCGGCAAAAATGGAAAGTTGTAATCATTAAAACTCACGTGAGATGGATAAGGTGTACACTAAGTTAGTGTGCATCGATTCATATTAGTTTTTCTATAATTATTGTAACACCTCAGAATTTCAAAGCGGAAAAGAAATAAAAAATAATAATAGTAGTATAGGACGATGGCGGAAACATCGTCTTCTGAGAATGTCACTACTGCAAGAATTAGTTTAAATAACTAAGTGATAAAACCAACACAGAAAAAAAATAGTATAAATAAATTAAATTAACAACCTAAAGAGAAAACCGACTCTTAAATTAACAAAGAGTCTAGGCCTAAAACATCTAACATTTTAAAGCTCACATCTCAACCCGAGCCCAAAACCAAAAAAAGATTCTCATCAACATATCCTGCAAAAATAAACAACAAACACCCACAATCAGTGGGGAGTAACTAACAACTCTCCCAGCTCAATTAGGATCCATATAGGAGTTATCAAGCATTAATAAATAAGTCTTAATCAACATATATAAAATATCAAACTGAACCAAGTAACAATCAAAAGACAGCTGACAATTCAACATGCTTAAATAAGGTAAATCATGAATAGTAAACTTTATGTAAGCATACACGATCAATCATAAGCCTCCATAATAATATAACAAAATAATATAAATAGCTTTTGAGAAAGAGCAGAATGCCAGTGGAATAGTGGATCGAAACCCACTTCCTAAGGTTTATCAGATCGAAATCTCCAGACAGCCTTTGGGCTTACGTTCTCTACTGCCTGTGTCTAAGAATGGCCAAACTCCCGATGCAGTATAGTACCCAGCTCAGTACTTCCCAACCTCTCGGACAACAACAATTAACCCAGGTAATACCCCTAAATCGCAACCTAGGTGGTTGGCACGTTCTTCACCGGGGACTACATCTATCCCACCGGATATCTTGATCTCAATAAAATATTTCTACAAATAAATACAATAATTTATTCATCGAATATAAATAATAAGGATGCCCTTCAGGCCTTACACCAAAATCAGCAGAAACTAGGATCGCAATCCAGAAGTCTCATTTCAACGATATTTATTCTTCTCAAAGTAATAGTAGTTATAATACTAATAAAAATCATTTCACTCCACTAAAAAGAATAAACCAACATTAAATCATACTTATACACCAAAAACACAGTATGGTCAAATACTCCAACTACTACACTCTCGTTGTCTGAGTTTGGGTACAAGGTTATTTACAACATTAGTTATAATACTCCCGGTAGATAACTCTTGGCGAAACGGTACTAAAGACAATATTATTCTCCCTTGAGTACTGTAATGTCAACAACTTAGATATTGATTTATAAAATTACAACATTTATATGCATAACCTAACAACTGATAAACCAACTCATAAACACATGTACAACTACAAATTCCAATCTATATAATACACACACAACAAAAATAGAAAAAAGGAAGACAAAAATGAAAGAAAAAAAAAAAGCAGAGCTTCAAATCAATACCAAGCATACTATAATAAACTACTTACAACAAAACTCTTGAACCTTATCATGCTACCACGCATGCTACCATGCAATACATGCCTATAAAAAGAATTTTAAGGAAACTACTAACCAAAACCATGTTGAACTCTCAAGAATTAAAACACAATAATCACATTTTTCAAAGTGAGCAACAATCACGTTTCGTGAATAGAAGTTGATACACAACTGACCATACTACACACGTTCTGTTAACTCCATCACTCTTCCATAAACCATGTTCACCACAACAGAAAATTCATCGCATGATAAGAGTTAACTAACACATCACATCCTAAAACAATGATACTGAAACATATAAATAAAGCTCATGATAAACCCTCCAAGTAGACAACAAAATTCGCAAGTTCTCCAAACAATGATACACTCATACTATTCATAAAAACTCATGAAACAAGCATATAACATGGAGTTATTCCCACCCAAATTCCTAAAATCGATACTAACCCAACTTAAGTAATACAACTAGATAAATCCTAAGCGAACTCTAATCATACTCGGAGAGCCGTTAGTTACCTTTGAAGACCTCAAATTGCTTGCAATTTCATTATGTACTGCTCTGCTCCGATCATGATTTCCGGCATTTGAAAACTCATATTCAAAATCGCTCCGGTAACAATGAAGGCCCAGATGTCCTAAACGTGTTGTCCAAATTTCAGGGCGATCCAACGGTTAGATCTCCGGTGATATCCATTTTCGTGAGGTGTAGCAGGAAAAACCGAGATGAACTTTTCCTCTCAACTTTGTCTCTTCAAATGGTCGAATAAAATGGGGAAAATGGACTGATTTTTCTGATCAATTTCCAGCAGCAAAAGGGGAAATAAAAAAGGGTTACAAGTGAAATTAATGGGGTAATAAAATGGGTGTTACAAAGGGATTTCAAAGGTTGAAATGAATATGAAAATATCTCCCATAAAAGACATTATTTCAGATAGCTTTTAGGAACATAAAACTTCACGTTAAAAGGTCGTGCAACGATCTAAACCGCGCTAAAATCGAATAAATTAAAATACTAAATCAAACACGCATTTTTAAAATAGTAGAATATATAATTTCTAATCCAATAAATTTGACAAATACCACATTTAAAAAGTTGGAAAACAAATAACATAAGATATAATATTTTTAAGAAGTAAAATATTCTAAATTTAACGGAAAATAATAACTAAGGAAAAAGAAGTCGAAGAAATTATGAGCGAAAATCCGTGGTATTACAATTATAACAATAATAATAATTATTATTACTAAAAATAATTATATAACCCAAGTCATTAATTTACAAGAGCACTTATAAAATGTTTCACACTTTACCTTAAAAAAAATATTTCACACTTGAGAAGTCGGCAGACTCGACATTTTTTTTTCATATAAAATAAAATAAGATATACATGGATGGTGATAGTATTGTAACTAGGATTTTCCCTTCCCCCATAGTTATTGTTCGGAACAACTACTTTCGGATTGTAATATGTTTAACATTACTCCCTCCGTTTCCTAAAGATCTTCCCTCGTTCCGTTTAAGGGTGTTTCCAAAAGATCTTCCCTCTTTTGCTTCATTCCTTATTTGGCAAAACAAATTTCCCTATTTACCCTCTCATGTCACTATATATGGTCCACCATTACATTATTAATTCAATTTTATCCTTTTCTCTCTCCTACTTTAACCCCTTTTTATTTGTTTATTTATCTTAACCCTTTTCTCTCTCCTACTTTACTCACACCATGCCCACACAACTTGATTTTCCTTGGTATCTGCAGGAACAGTAAGTGGGAAGATCTTTAGGAAACGGAGGGAGTATTAGGTAATGAATGAAATGCCATTACCAAAAAAAAAAAAAAAAACTATGACTTGCGCAAGAACAAAATGGATAGCGTGCAACTTCAAATCGCTAGAGAGATTTGGAATTCAGTAGGAAGAGGTATACCGCATCTAAATTTATAATTTGTATCTCACACTTAGCTTATTTTAAAATCCGAACTTAGTAGTTTCGTTGTCATGAATTTGAGTTATCTATGTGGACTAGGACTTGCAATAGTTCAAGATCGGGCTTGGCTTTAGAGATTTGCTGCTGTGGAATATAGCTATGGTGGGGAAGCATGCTTGGCAGATTGCAATGAAAGCTGACAATCTTTGGGTGAAATGGGTGCACACCAGGTACATTAAAAATAGGAATTAGAGTAGCTTAAATACTCCTCAGTCTATTACTAGTTGGGTGCTTAAATACATATGTCATGCCAAGGAAGAGATCACAAGGCAAATTGGTGGTGGATGGCTCAGTCACAACAAGTTTAGTACTACAAAGCTATACAAACTCATTCATGATGTAGGAGAAAAGAAGAGTTGTGCACAACTGTATAGGATCATCACAATATCCCTAAACAAATCTGTATGGGTATAACCCAAGTTCGTTAGCGGCCTTCTCATCTATGGCCGCGAATAAGGTTATGGACGCGAGAGCGATAAAACCATTTAAAGCATCGCTCGAGCCAGTTCGTCCTTTAGGACCGACAGTGTTGGCGGACGCCTAACAAGACAAAATAAAGGGAATCTTCCCACCTGTCAAATGCGTCATAGCCCTACACGGGTCAAAGGATTATACGCTGTCAGAGGAATAGTACTTCTATAAATACCCCAATGGTACTATTCTGCAGGTACATTCTCTTACACACTAAAAATAGCTTATTCTCTCTCTCTCTTTTTCTCTCTCTACATCCTAGTGGTCCAAATATCTGACTTGAGCGTCGGAGGGGGTTTCCTCAAAACCACCCCGAGGGTAGTTTACGTTTGCATCCTGTGCAGTTTCCAGCAAGGACGTGAGCTCTCAGACTTGGCGGACTCTTGCGAGGACGCTAACTGTTTCAAACCGAAACAATTTGGCGCTAGAAGGAGGGGCCTCCCAACCTTAGCAAAGAAACAACCATGGGTGACGTAAACAACACAAATCAAGGATCCAAGGATAAGGATGTCGGCCAGACCTCGTCGCAGCCAGTCATCACTGGGGCGATGGGAAACCCACAATTCAACTACCAATCTCCCGAGGGACAGACTCCAAATAGTAACGTACCTCTCAATTTAGCTCAGCTAAGTCAATTCTCACCTGAACAGCTGCAAACTGTAGCTTCTTTCATTCAAATGTTGACTGCCAACCCCAACAAAGCAACCCAATCAACCTGCTGGCGGTGCACGTAAGCGACCACTGGCCACGGCCGGTAGGAACGCGGACGGCACCCCTCTTCTAAAAATGCGATCTTTGAACCCTAGCGGACGAGAGATGGAAAAAAGGATTGATCAGTCAGACTATGAAGAAGACATTTTGGAGACAGAAGAATTATATCATTCAGAGGAAGAGGCCCAGGGTGGCTCCCGTCGTGAGTACAGTGCCTCAGGCGCTAGTAACTATTCGATGGGGGGTCACCTACTCATTAAGCCTAAGCTCTCCCCTTTCACCATGGATATTTTGAATCATCCAATGACGAGAATCAAGATGCCAACCTCCAAGTATGATGGCACTTCGGATCCAGATGACCAGTGGCTGCTTACGAGGCCACATGTTCCTTTACACTGAGTGGATGCCATATGGTGCAAGGTCTTCCCGTCCACATTGACAGGCATAGCCCAGACATGGTTCAAAGATTTAAAGCCAGGTAGCATCTCTAGCTTCTCCCAGTTGTCGTCCACATTCAGTACTCACTTTGTCAGTAATAGACGCCGCGAGCGTACTACGGGAAACTGTATCTGTCAAGCAGGGGGCCAACGAAATTTAAGGGATTATATCGGTCGCTTTAATGTTGAAGCCGTTTCAATTCCACGCTTACAGCAAGATGTAGCGGTGCTAGCCTTGATGACTGGCCTCAAGGAGGGGTCACCATTTCGAAATTATCTGGGTCGTAAATCTTACACCACTCTGGGTCCCGTCCTGGGTAAAGCAAATGATTATATCAGGGGGGAGGAGTTTGACAAAGCTGTGGGTAACCGTGAATCTGAGAAGAAAGAGGATAAGCAAAAGAAAGATAAGGGCCGTGAATCTGATCGCGCCCGAGATGATAGACGACAAGAGTCGCATATGGTAAAAAGAGGAGATGAACGAGAAAGGGATGGTAAGAGGTATGACCGCGATCGTAGGGATCGTGAAAGAAATGTCCTGGAAGGGGGTGAGCACAAGACAGATTTGACGCGTACACCCAACTGACTACCTCAAGAAGTCAGATCTTTTTGAAGAACAAGGATAGCGACAAATGGCAGCGTCCTAAGCCTATGTTCCACAAAAATCGTGATAAAAGCAAATGGTGTGATTTCCATGGGGATCACGGCCATGTCACGGAAGATTGTCGTCACTTGAAAGATAATCTGGAAGATTTGTTAAGAAGAGCTATTTCAGCCAATATAAAGCACAGACGAAAGAAGGAGATCTGGTAAACCAGTCAAAGACGTTCAATCAAGGATCAGTGAAATTCAGTCATCAGTGGCGGACCTATTCATGGAGGTAGTGTGAATGGGGCCAAAGCCAGCCTGAAAGAATTCAGGCACCAAGTCAATTTCAATGAGAGCATGAAGTGGAGGCATCCGCCAGCCATGCCGGCAATGACTTTCACTGAAAGAGCAGAGCATGTGGTTTCCCTCATGAGACCCATTGGTGGTCACTTTAAGAATTTCGAATGTTTGGTCCATAGGATCCTGGTGACGGTGGAAGCTCAGCTAACATCCTGTATCTCTCAACGTTCGAAAAATTGATGATAGGACGAGAATACTTGAAGCCTGTCCGATATCCTGTAATTGGTTCACGCGGGCGTCTGTAACTCCGGAGGGTTTGGTGAGCCTCCCGGTCCGGTAGGAGACGGCAATGAAGTCCGGATGTCATGACTGAATTTCTGGTGGTAGACGTTCCTGGGGCCTACAACGCCATAGTGGGACGACCTCTGATACATGATGTCCAAGGCATCGTTTCCACTTATCATCTGACAATGCTGTACGTCACCAATGAAGGGACGACAGCTAAGCTGAGGGGGAACCAGGAGGCAGCAAAGTCATGCTATTTGACAACCCTAAAACAGCCAGCTAGGAGGATGCCAGTGGAAGAAGCAAATCCGCCCGGGAGAAAGCAAAGAAGGGCTCAAAGAAGGGCCGCGATGAATGAGCAAGAAGAGAAAGAATTGGAGAAAGACAAGGAGAAGATGATGGAAATATCAATGGAGGAGTTAGAGGCCAGGCCAGAGGATACGCCAAGGCCAAAGCCTGATGGGGAAACTCAGCAAGAAATGCTAGGCGGAAGATCCGGCGAGGACGTGGCTGTAGGGACAGATATAGATCCGGAGGTTAGGATCAATTTGGTGGCACTTTAAGAGAGAATGCAGACGTCTTCGCGTTCTCCGCTGATGAGATGCCGGGATAGACCCTCTGTAATTGTCCATCGCTTAAACGTGGATAGTGCCGTCCGTCCCATCAAGCAGAAGAAAAGAAAATTTTTCGGCCGACAAGAATAAAGCCATAAAAGAAGAGGTAGATAAATTATTGGCGGCAAGATTTATCGAGCCATGTGACTACCCAGAATGGTTGGCTAATGTCGTTATGGTAAAAAAGTAACGGCCAATGGAGAATGTGTGTGGATTTCACGGATCTCAATAGGGCTTGCCCAAAAGACTGCTATCCTTTGCCTAGGATAGACCAGTTAGTAGACTCTACTAGCGGTCATGCTCTACTCAGTTTTATGGATGCATTCTCAGGATATCATCAAATCAGCTTACTCGGAGCAGATAGAAAGAAGACGGCATTTATAACAGACTGTGGAGTTTACAATTATAAGGCGATGCCTTTTGGGCTTCGTAATGCCGGAGCCACTTACCAGAAGTTGGTCGATAAAGTGTTTGCGGATCAGAGAGGCAGAAACATTGAAGCTTATGTTGACGACTCCATCGTCAAAAGTAAATCTGACCGCGAGCACTTAGAAGATTTGGCTGAAACGTTTAGAACGCTGAGAAGGTACCAGATGAAGCTTAATCCTAAAAAATGTGTGTTCGGAGTGAAGGCAGGGAAGTTTCTTGGTTTTCTTGTCAGTAAAAGGGGAATTGATGCGAATCCGGAAAAGATTCAGGCAATCATGACCTTGCCAGAACCTAAGGGGGTGAAAGGCATCCAAAGGTTAACTGGAAGAATGGCGTCCCTTACCCGGTTTATCTCCAAGTCAGCCGACAAGGCCTTGCCTTTCTTCGCTCTGTTGAGGGGAAACAAAAAGTTCGAATGGGGGGAAGACCAGAGCAAAGCCTTCGCGGCTGTGAAAGAGCACTTGAAAAAATTACCTACAATCACAAGACCCGAGACAGGGGACGTACTGCAGTTGTATGTTTCAGCGTCGCCAAGGACGGTCGCGGCCGTACTATTGGTGGAGAAGGAGAAACGACAGTGCCCCATATACTTCATAAGTCATATCCTTAACGGCCCAAAAAGCCGTTATCAGTTGGTAGAGAAGATGGCCTTGGCAGTCATCATAGCAGCCAGGAAGCTCAGGCCATATTTCGATTGTCATCCCATCCAGGTGCTCACAAATCAACCACTGGAAAAAGCTCTTCAGAAGATGGATAGTTCGGGTCGTCTACTGAAATGGGCCGTAGAACTATCTGAGTATGATATTCAATACAAGCCCAGAACCGCCATTAAAGCTCAGGCCTTGGCGGATTTCATGGTAGAGGCCTCGTACGAAGAAGAAGAGGTAGAGCAGAAAGAAAGCTGGCTATTGGAAGTAGATGGATCCGCTGCTGATAGCGGCTCAGGAGCCGGAATAGTAATGACAAGCCCGGAAGGTAACACTTTCCAGTACGCTATCAGATTCGGTTTCCCAGCATCAAACAATGAAGCGGAATATGAGGCAGCCATAGCTGGTCTAAGAATGTGCTTGGCGGCTGGTGCCAAGCAAGTACTTCTCAAGACAGACTCACAGTTGGTTAGCGGCCAACTGAAAGGGGATTTTGAAGTTAGAGGAATAAACATGGCAAAGTACAAGCCATACCGCGAACGGAGAACGCGAAGGCAGATGCTCTTTCAAAACTTGCCAGCTCTAACTCATTTAACGTCGAAAGAACAGTCACCATTGATATGCAAAAAGATAAAAGCATTTCAGAGGAAATTGTGACCGTTAATACAGTAAATCAGCAGGGGGAGTGGTTCAGTGAATTAGTAGCGTATAAGCTGACGGGTACGCTCCCGAATAACCCCTTCGCCGCAAAGAAATTGAGACGGCAAGCCAATTGGTACATCATATACAGGGATGAGCTATACAGAAAGTCATTTAGCCTGCCTCTACTAAAATGCGCAACAGCATGGGAAGCGAAGAAGATACTGGAAGAAATACATGAGGGTATTTGCGGAAATCATATTGGCGGAAAAGCTTTAGCGTTAAAAGCACTAAGGGCTGGGTTCTACTGGCCAACCATGCTAGCGGATGCTCAGAGCTATGTCAAGAAATGTGATAAGTGTCAAAGATTTGCTCCAGTCATCAACAGACCAGCTAATGATCTGCAGCCCATATTTTGTCCCATCCCGTTTGCGCAGTGGGGGATGGATATCCTGGGGCCGTTTACAAAGGCAACCGGGGGAAGGAAGTTCTTGATAGTGGGCATAGATTACTTCACAAAGTGGATAGAAGCGGAGCCGACAGTTCAAATTAAAGCCCACCAAGTCAAGAGATTCATTTGGCAGAATATAATGACAAGATTTGGGATCCCCATGGCTATTGTTTTCGACCATGGCGTCCAGTTCGACTGTCGTCCAATACAAGCTTTCCTGACAGAGTACAGGGTAAAATTCGCATACTCAGCTGTGTGCCACCCCCAAAGCAATGGCCAAGCGGAGGCCGCGAATAAACAAATCCTAAACGCCCTAAAGAAGAAGCTGGATGAATTTAAGGGAAAGTGGGCAGACATGGTGCCTGCCGTCCTATGGTCGAACAGAACAACAGAGAAAGAAGCGACGGGAGAAAATCCTTTCAAACTGGCTTTTGGAGCAGAAGCAGTGCTGCCGGTCGAGGTGGGTCTGCCCTCATACCGGGTGAAATATCAGGATCTAGACGCGAATGAACAGGCTCTCAAGGAAAGTCTGGATTTCCTACCTGAGGTAAGGCTCATGGCGGAGTTGAGAGCAGCTGCTTATAAGGACAGAATCAGTAAAGCCTACAACAAGAGAGTCTGGGAAAGGCAGCTGGAGGTCAATGATTTCGTCCTCAGGAGAACAGCCGCCACTAGTAAAGCGCATGCTGAAGGGAAGCTAACTGCGAACTGGGAAGGCCCGTATGTAATCGCTCAGAAGATAGGCCCCGGTTCCTTTATCCTTAAAGATATGGACGGAAAAGAGCTCAAGAACTGCTGGAACGCGGATGTTCTGAAAAAGTATTATGTGTAGGGAATAATTGTAATTGGCCAAGAGCCTTTGATTGAATTACATAAATAATATAACCTACACTAGCGTTCCGATAAACTCTTTTGTTTGTTATTGTATCATATCTTTGTTAACGTCTGTGGAAAAAGTAAGTGCATTAACGGTCATATGACAGACCTAGCACACAAATTAGAGCCATATAACAGGCTAAGTGCATTCACGGTCACATGACAGACCTAGCACACAAAGCAAAAAGCCATATAACAGGCTAAGTGCATTAACGGTCATATGACAGACCTGACACACAAAGCAAAAAGCCATATAACAGGCTAAGTGCATTAACGGTCATATGACAGACCTGGCCCGCAAATCAAAGCCATATAACAGGCTAAGTGCATTAACGGTCATATGACAGACCTGACACACAAAGCAAAAAGCCATATAACAGGCTAAGTGCATTAACGGTCATATGACAGACCTGGCCCGCAAATCAAAGCCATATAACAGGCTAAGTGCATTAACGGTCATATGACAGACCTGACACGCAAATCAAAGCCATATAACAGGCTAAGTGTATTCACGGTCACATGACAGACCTAGCACACAAATTAAAAGCCATATAACAGGCTAAGTGTATTTGCGGTCATATGATGGACCCTACACCTAAGTTGAAGACATAATTGAGTAAACAGGTACCCCACGACAAACATTATAAACGCGAATAACAAGGAAGAATAAAAAGCAGAAACTACGACAAATTATACAAGCACGCAAACGATGGCAAGACGCATAATCAAAAGTAAACAAAGAGTACTTTCCATAGAATAAAAGCTACTGGCTTGGCGGCCAACTACAAAAAAGTATATATCGTGGCGGCCAATGTGAAAAAGGCTTTTAATCAAGATAAAAGTACTTAACAAAATTAAACGTAATAAATGTCAAGAAAACGCCAACAAAGGCAAAATTACAACGCTATAACTTAAGAATATTACAAAGCAAAGTGCAAAAACTAAAAACTGTTTGAGGAGCAGGAAGAGCTAATAGAAGGCCGCCAAAAGCTTCAAGAGGGAGGCGTCAGAGGCTCTCGATGTAATATCCTAAAAATCTTAAACATATTTAAGTAAATAATTAATATAATAATATAGTTAGAACATATTTTATTCGTTCCACTAATTAAGCAACGTATAATAAAATGATTATAGAATTTCAACATAAAAATTTACCAACTTAAGTTATGACGATAATTTATAATTTACAATTTCATGAGTTAAACAAGAAGGCTAATATAGTTGATAATTCACTTAAAGTACAAAATGTCAACATTTCACCCAAGATTTTACTAAGTCACGTTGATAAGTGATAGTGTGGAAATTCTGATTTTTGGTTGGGAAACAAAAAGGGAAAAAGGAAAAGAGAAAACAAAGCTATGGTCAAATCCCCCATTAATGGCACCTTCTTCCTCACTCTACCATGTCCATTTGGCACCCATGCCTTCACTTTCTTCTTCTTATTCAGTCAAATCTGTCACCAATCCTCACCATAGCTTCCTCAAGTTAACAAAATCAGATTAATTATTTCACCATCTTCCTCCCAACCACTGATTTTTTAACTCCAAACTTTCCTATAAATAGTCATGAATACAACACTAAGAACACACCAACAACAACCTTCATCATCTCATCTCCCTCTAATCAGAAATTCCGTCTATAATCGCCGGAAAATTGTAACAAAAAGAAATCCAAAAAGAAACCCCCAAATTTTTACTCTCTCTCCTCTGTTTTGGTTTCCCCCCCCCCCCCCAACCGACCACCGGTCGTGCGACGCCGGCCTCGCGTCACGACTCAGTCGCGCCCCCATCTCGCGCGTCAGTCGCCGGAGCTCCGCCGCGCCAGCAGCTTCGTTCTCTCTCTCCTCCTCGCGCACTCTCTCTCGCCGCTTCTCTTCGCGCGCTGCTGCTGCTCGAGTTTTTGGCCGCCACCGGAGCTTCGAGGGCCGCCGCCGACTTTTCGTGCTGTCGCCTGCGCTGCTCGCCGGCGTCCGTTCCTCATTTTCGAGGTGTCGTCCCTGCTCCAAGAGAAAACAGAGGTATAATACCACCTCTTTTAATTTCTCCCTCTTATAAACTGATTTCAAGTTTTATGTTAATGCAAGCCCAAATTACTACCTAGTGTTAATTAGTTAAATTGGGCCTAAAGGAAATTGACTTACATTAGCCAAACCAATTCGAAAGGTTTTATAATATGTAGTAATATAACTTTAAAGTTTTTATAATTTCTAAAAATATAGCTAAATGAGTTATTTCACCTAATTAGTCGATTAAAGAGTCACCTTAATTTAAAAGTTATTAACGATTAAGAAATAATGACCTTAAGGAGACCTCTACGACGTTATAATGACCGCTATGACCTTAATAAGCGCTAACTAATATTTAAGCTTAAAAGCTAAATAATAACGAAACGTTCTTTAATAAAATTATTCTTGAATAGATTAAAGAAGATAAAGGATATTACAAGCCTCCCCCGGCTATCATGGTTGGTAAGCAGGAATTCAGGTAACGTCTACTGCTAACACCCGCATTCCCCTTCGAAGTATGTTTTATGATCATGATTAATATTATGTTTTATATATGGATTGCGGGAAATGAAATGTTTTATGATGGTTATGATGATATGATGCTATAAAATGATGATGATGATGTTATGATGAAATGAATGAATATAATTATTCACGATGATTATGATATGCTTAAAAGTAATGAAACATGATAAATTCAAGTGAAAGACGGTTCTTGGCAAGTATTCTGTTATCCCGGGTCGTGCACGTACCTTCCGGCCGGTTAACCACCTTCCGTTTAGTGAGGGCTATTGTCCTCGGGTGGCACCGCGCAAATTTGGGCAAATAACGCCACCTTCCGTTTAGTGAGGGCTTTTGTCCTCGGGTGGTTGCCTTCCGTTTATGATGTTATGATGTTTTGGGGAGACGTCCCTCCCGTTGTACTAGCCAAGTTACCAAAGTAAAATATATATGATGATGAACATGATAAAGATGATAATGTAACATGATATGATATGTTTGTGAAATGTTTTACTTATTATCTCCTCCCTGTTTTAACCAAAATGATGTGAAATGAATTTACGATGTTAGAGTAGTATGTTACTGAGCCTCGGCTCACGACGTTTTGTTTTATGTTTTAGGTATGGAAGAACAGTTGTGGATCACTGATAAACTGCATTATGGAGATTATGTATGATTCTATGAGGTTTTAGGATATTTTGTATGATGGACAAACAAGTATTATTATACGATGAGTATTTGTATAGTGAATTTTCAATTTTAGGCTATTATTTTTATTTGTGGGCCATAACCCACATGATTAGGTTATGCTTCCGCTGACGATTAAGGTTATGTAAATTTGTCGGGGCGTTATAGAGTGGTATCAGAGCCGAAACCTAGCCGGAAGTGCGGAGTAATAGACTTTGCACCGCCTAGGAGTGGTCCTTTGGGAAATTAGATATTAAGGAAAACTCGATGTTAGTAAATGACCATTTGGGTTGATATAAGATGAGATATAAGACAATGGATGAAAAATATGAGGTTTACTTCCATGAACGAGTTATTAGGAGTTGAGGATTATTTGGGTTATTAGAATCTTAAAGAAGTGAGGATTTGAACTTAATTATGATCCTTTGAAGTATTATCGGAAAATTAGAATAAACGTAAAGCTTTGGGGTTACTAGAGTGTAAAATGTTAAATGGAAAATTTTGCGATTTAAACTTGGCATGAATTATCTGCAAAGTTTGATGTTGAATAACTTTAGGATAAAATGATGGTTATATGAGTCATAAGGACTAAGGTGAACGATCTTTTGAGGTATGAGTAGTAATATTTGACGCTCGAGGTAATACATGAAATAATATTTAGATATGCTATGATGAGTAGGGTTATATTATTTGTGAGATGATAAAAAGGCTAAGCTATATGAAATCCTGATGGTTATAAGTTGAGACTGAATTTTACTTTATAGGAGTTCATATGACGATTTTGGAGATTCGAAAATTTTGAAGGGATTTAGAAATTCTACTCGAGGAATTAGAAAGCAATTACCATTACTTCAGTTATTAAGGATTTTAGTTTTAATGGTTGAAGCACTTCCTAATGTGATGCGAACCACTTTTTGGGATGTTATGGGATTGTAGTGAAAAATAAATTATGACTAAGTAATTGAAGAGTTAGACGAATCAATGTCTTGAAGGAATAGGAATTTGCTACTTGGAGATGTAATAGCCATATGGAATACAGTTAAGAAGTAAGCGTTGATGTCGAGACGAAAATTAATGTGCATAAGTGCTTGACTTTTTAATTGTACCAAGATTTGGGACAAAAGAATTTCTAAGTTTGAATTGTTGTTAGATAAATGGTTTCTTCGTGTATGTTATTGAGATGATCTAGGAATGAATTCAAGTGATCGAATTACCAATAAAAGAGGATAATGGAAAAATGTAGAGGAAATTGAAATTGTGATGAGAAGTAAATATTATTTGGATCGGTGAAGCCTTGAATAATTAAGATATTGAGTATTGATGTTAGCTAGGTTAGGAAGTTGATAAGGGGTACGTTATGACATTGTCAGATTAGTAAGTGCTTAACGTTGGGGCTATGATAATGATATTGATTTGGTATGATAATGTGATGATTGGAAATTTGGGAATGCACAAATATTGGGTTTAGGGATCTTTAGTGAATACCTTATTAGATGATACTGTTATTATAGAGAGAGGAACCAAAATGTGATGCTTATGAATGCCTCGTGAAGCTTATATTGTAGAATTGATAGGAGAGCGCATATTATATACCAAGCAGGATGAGAATCGTCAAATGATAATGAGTAAGAAAAGAATGGGTTGATATATTAAGGGGCATGATTAACATTCGTGTTTAAGCTTTCTAAGTAAAACTGGCGGGCGTAGTATGAAATTGTGTCATGGATATTTAAATTCACAAGGATTCAACACATATTATGGAAAGTAAAGTTGTAATGAGAAAGTTTGAGGTTAGATTCAGGAAAACTATGATCTCCATATTGTAACGTAAAGGTTTTAAATAGGTTTAATGGGTTGGCTAAAAGTTGGGTATAGATGAACCAAGTCGTTTGAGCATTTGCGCTTTTGCGTGTAAAATATGAATTTGTTTATGTAAAGATGTGGTGCATGTGACTATCAGTGTTAGTTACCTCTTAATGCGTACGTAGTATCATGCTTTTTTTTTTAATGATATGTAGTTACTCAAAGTATGTATCTTGATAATTTGAGAAACCAAAAGAATTTCAAACGAGGTCTCATCAAATGAGCTAGTTGGAATTCATTGCCAACAAGTTTGCCCTTTTTGTTTTCTTTGCTCCTCGATTTCGCGAGTCGAATTGAAGTAGAGATACAAAAGATGATGGCGGAATGGAGGCTGAATATCTAACGAAGCCATGAAGGCTTGAGATCTTGGTCCTGTTAAATAAATTTAGCTTGTTTTTTTATCGACTGACTAAATCGCAAGTTTCGAGGACGAAACTTTTTCTAAGGGGGTAAGGATGTAATATCCTAAAAATCTTAAACATATTTAAGTAAATAATTAATATAATATAGTTAGAACATATTTTATTCGTTCCACTAATTAAGCAACGTATAATGAAATGATTATAGAATTTCAACATAAAAATTTACCAACTTAAGTTATGACGATAATTTATAATTTACAATTTCATGAGTTAAACAAGAAGGCTAATATAGTTGATAATTCACTTAAAGTACAAAATGTCAACATTTCACCCAAGATTTTACTAAGTCACATTGATAAGTGATAGTGTGGAAATTCTGATTTTTGGTTGGGAAACAAAAAGGGAAAAAGGAAAAGAGAAAACAAAGCTATGGTCAAATCCCCCATTAATGGCACCTTCTTCCTCACTCTACCATGTCCATTTGGCACCCATGCCTTCACTTTCTTCTTCTTATTCAGTCAAATCTGTCACCAATCCTCACCATAGCTTCCTCAAGTTAACAAAATCAGATTAATTATTTCACCATCTTCCTCCCAACCACTGATTTTTTAACTCCAAACTTTCCTATAAATAGTCATGAATACAACACTAAGAACACACCAACAACAACCTACATCATCTCATCTCCCTCTAATCAGAAATTCCGTCTATAATCGCCGGAAAATTGTAACAAAAAGAAATCCAAAAAGAAACCCCCAAATTTTTACTCTCTCTCCTCTGTTTTGGTTTCCCCCCCAACCGACCACCGGTCGTGCGACGCCGGCCTCGCGCAACGACTCAGTCGCGCCCCCATCTCGCGCGTCAGTCGCCGGAGCTCCGCCGCGCCAGCAGCTTCGTTCTCTCTCTCCTCCTCGCGCACTCTCTCTCGCCGCTTCTCTTCGCGCGCTGCTGCTGCTCGAGTTTTTCGCCGCCGACGGAGCTTCGAGGGCCGCCGCCGACTTTCCGTGCTGTCGCCTGCGCTGCTCGCCGGCGTCCGTTCCTCATTTTCGAGGTGTCGTCCCTGCTCCAAGAGAAAACAGAGGTATAATACCACCTCTTTTTTTCTCCCTCTTATAAACTGATTTCAAGTTTTATGTTAATGCAAGCCCAAATTACTACCTAGTGTTAATTAGTTAAATTGGGCCTAAAGGAAATTGACTTACATTAGCCAAACCAATTCAATTTAAGTGTTGCATGTTCACTAATTGGGCTCAAATCTAACTTTTAACTGTATTAGCTAAGCTATTTAGTATTAGATGGACTAATTGAGTTAAACTAAAACTGATTTAGTAATTTATTAAGTTTAATTATTAAGTTAAGTATAATGTTGGGCTTATAATCTAATTTACTTAGCTGAGTCATTTAAGTTAATCTTGTTACTTTAGTATTGAGCTTTAGTGGACTGATTTAGTTAGTTTCACTAAACCACCTAACTTATCTACTAAAATCTATTATTGGGTTATAATTCATGATTTCTAAACTAGTTGAGTTGTTTAAAAATAATTCATTAAGCTTGTTGTTATGTTGAGTTTAAGTTATGAGGATTTCACTAATCCTTAAGTTCACTTATAATAATTAGTTACTTGACTTGTTAGTTTTAAATGACTAAATAATATTAAATAATGTTAATTGTTCTAGCATAGCTTAACTTAATTAATTTATTAATGGACGACTAATTAGTTATTAACTATGAACTAGAATAATGTTATGTTTTCGAAAGGTTTATAATATGTATAATATAACTTTAATTTTATAATTTCTAAAAATATAGCTAAATGAGTTATTTCATAATTAGTTGTTAAAGAGTCACCTTAATTAAAAAGTTATTAACGATTAAGAAATAATGACCTTTAAGGAGACCTTTACGACGTTATAATGACGCTATGACCTTAATAAGCGCTAACTAATATTTAGCTTAAAAGCTAAATAATACGAAACGTTCTTAATAAAATTATTCTTGAATAGATTAAAGAAGATAAAGGATATTACAAGCCTCCCCCGGCTATCATGGTTGGTAAGCAGGAATTCAGGTAACGTCTACTGCTAACACCCGCATTCCCCTTCAAGTATGTTTTATGATCATGATTAATATTATGTTTTATATATGGATTGCGGGAAATGAAATGTTTTATGATGGTTATGATGATATGATGCTATAAATGATGATGATGATGTTATGATGAAATGAAGAATATAATTATTCACGATGATGATGATATGCTTAAAAGAATGAAACATGATAAATTCAAGTGAAAGACGGTTCTTGGCAAGTATTCTGTTATCCCGGGTCGTGCACGTACCTTCCGGCCGGTTAACCACCTTCCGTTTAGTGAGGGCTATTGTCCTCGGGTGGCACCGCGCAATTTGGGCAAATAACGCCACCTTCCGTTTAGTGAGGGCTTTTGTCCTCGGGTGGCTGCCTTCCGTTTATGATGTTATGATGTTTTGGGGAGACGTCCCTTCCGTTGTACTAGCCAAGTTACCAAAGAAAATATATATGATGATGAACATGATAAAGAAGATAATGTAACATGATATGATATGTTTGTGAAATGTTTTACTTATTCTCTCCTCCCTGTTTTTAACCAAAATGATGTGAAATGAATTTACGATGTTAGAGTAGTATGTTACTGAGCCTCGGCTCACGACGTTTTGTTTTATGTTTTAGGTATGGAAGAACAGTTGTGGATCACTGATAACTGCATTATGGAGATTATGTATGATTCTATGAGGTTTTAGGATATTTTGTATGATGGAAACAAGTATTATTATACGATGAGTATTTGTATAGTGAATTTTCAATTTTAGGCTATTATTTTTATTTGTGGGCCATGACCCACATGATTAGGTTATGCTTCCGCTGACGATTAAGGTTATGTAAATTTGTCGGGGCGTTACACTCGAGGGTCCACATCTGCGATAGCATCTTCGTCAGCAAAGTTTGGATCCCCCTCGAAAGGCGACAGATACTGGCCGGCAGCATGATCGTCTTCAATAACGTTCCAGTCAAAACCTGGGACGCTCTTGCAGACACACCTCATAGCCGCCGCCCAGCCGCCATCGTACCTTTTGTGAAGCTCTGCCACGTACTCATCAGAGGCTTTGAAGTCCGCAACAGCCTTGGCGGCACCCCGGGCCTCAGCTGCAGAAGCCTCAAGGACGGCAATGTCCTTCTCAGAATTGGCAGCCTCCACAGCCTTAGTCAGGGCCTTGACGTTTTCCTCAGTCTCCTCCAGGAGTGCCGCCCTGTCCCTCATGGTCGCCACTTCATCCTCCAGAGGCGCCACCTTCTTCTCAGCTTCCTGGAGTAAGTCTTGGCAAGTCTCCAATGAGGCCTTGTAAGAATCCGCCAACCTTTGATACTCCAAATACTGCTCTATCAGCTCAATAGCAGCATTGTTGGCCTACGAAAGTAAGCAAAAGAGGTTAAAACACAAAAAAAAAAAAAAAAAAAAAAAGAGGGAAGAGAGGGAAGAGAAGAAGAGTTAAGTCTTACCACTAGCTGGTCATGAGCCAGCCTAGCAGCAGGAGTCTTCAGAGAGCCTGAAGGACGGTCCAAGGGCAGCTGCATACCCTTGAGAATACGGTAGGCAAGGATGCCACCGTTCTCCGGGATGTCAGAGTACAAGGACTCATCCTCCCTGACGTCCCAGTTCGGCTGGTAGATCTTGCCAGGAGTCACAGTCTGAGGAGCGAAAGCGGCCGCCACCGTGTCGCTTAACGGCACTTCCTTCTTCTCAATCCATTCCCGGAACCTATAGAATATCCCAGGAGAAAGGTTGGAGAGGAAGCTAGGAGTGGCAATCAGCTCCCTCAACTTCTCCTTGATAGAAGAAGTGGTCTGGGATACCAGAGAACCACCGCCAGCCGTGCCGACGCCAACAACAGCGGCACCCTCCACTTGAACCTCCTCAGTTGAAGGATCCAAGTCCTCTACCAGCACCTCGTTCACAGTAGAGGTGCCAGGGCCCTCTACCGCCTGCCTTTTGTTGGCAGCAGAATCTTCGACAGCCTGCTCCCGAGAGCGTCTCCTACTCACTGAACCGCCCCTAGTGACGGTCCTGGTGATGGATGGCCTAGGAGGAGCAGTAGGAGAGTTAGCAGCCGAAGTGGATGCGACTATTGGGACGCGAGTGCTGGCGGAAGGACCGCGACCCCTTCTTCGGACAGTTTGGGGCCCATGACGGTTCCCTCCCCTGCGGCCATTGGTAGAGCTATGCATTGTCAAGTAATCCAAAGGAGGAGGACCAGGCAGATGTGTTAGCGGCCGAAAATCGCTGTCGACGCCGAGAATGCCAAGATCAAGATGATCAAGACCTGCAAAACAAATGAGCCAAAACGATTTAAAAAAAAAAAAATGTACAACCATATGTATACCACCGCCATCAGACGGACCAATCCGACAACACTACTTACCATTTTCATAAGCAGGAGAAAGTAGGAGAGCCGACAAGGGCCTATCCCCTAAGATGTACTTGGTATGGGGGAGCCAGATGGAAGGCTCCTTGGTCCTAACAACTTTCCCGTCATCAAAAGTGGTATCATAGTCGGCAGAAGCAAAGTAATCATAGGCCGCTAACTCTTCGTCAGTTAACGGCTTCAGAGCTAGTTGCTACATGTGAGGAGCAGGTTCTGTAAAATGACGGCGTACGGGATAATCATCCGGCACCTGCACCCAGAAGAAAGCGTCCTGCCAGCCTTTCAAACTGGTCATCTTAGGTTGGACCGTCATCTTCTTGTCAGCCGTCATAAGAGACCACCATCCAGCCAAACGGGAGGACCCATTCTTCTTCAACCAATGGAGATGGCGAAATAGGTTGACGGTCTGGGGAAAATCAAGAAAGCGTACCACCCAGATGTACGCAATAAGGTTGCGAATGGCCAGAGGAGTCAGTTGGGCCAGGCAAACGTTGAAAGCATTCAGGATCTCCACCACAAAAGAATCCAGGGGAAAGCGAAGACCAAACTCAAAATGATGGGTGTAGACGGCTACGTGACCGGGAGGACAATCCGTTATAATGGATCCTTCTGACGGTACGATCAATCGGTAAGGGGTCGGCATATGGTATAAGTCTCGGGCCACCCGGGGATAATGCAACTCCAAAGCATCCCGGCGCCATTGCTCGTCTATAACTACTGTAAGGGGACCATTGCAGGCGTCCTTAGGAAGCCAAAGAGCATTCGTTCCCGGCCCAACCTCATCAGCCTCCTCTTGGCCAGACTGAGAATTTTCTTCAACCATAGGGGCCTTAGAAGCCGCCACCCCAGTACGACGCTGGTAAACAACCTCAGCATTATCCTCTTGGGCCATAGCAGGTGAATCACTGTCGTCACCTAAATCAATAATAGGGGGATTAGGAGTCGCATACTCCTGCAAACGGTCGTAAAAGTTGGACGATACTCTAACCCCCGCGTCCGCTAAACTGTCTAACCAAGCATGTTCCCTAAGAGGAAGAACGTCAAGACCAGGGACGGCATCTGAAGGCGGATGCCTACGGGTGCGCCTAGCTAAAATTTGATGTCTAAGTTCCCTAAGCGTCTGCTTGTCGCCACTTTGGCTAGCGGTTAGATACCTTAAAGTCAAGTTGTGTTCCTCAGGAGTAGAGGGGTCGTTAAGGAATTTAGATCTCAACTCTCTCTCTCTCTATCAGTTGTAGGGGGTATGTCCGCTAATAGCCTAGTTCTCCCCACAGGGCTAAGATCAGGCTCAGAAGTTTGGGCAACAGAGGGGGAAGAGGGATCGCTTTCAGTCATAAAAACCTCATCAGGGGCATTTTGGCTATCAGATTGGTCCGACATGGCAACGAAACACGAAAAAAAAGACTTAAAGAAAGGAAGAGAGAAAGGGTAGAGTTACCTGGAAATGTAAGGTCGCCGCAAAAAAAACCAGAAAACAAAGAGCGAAACTTGCCGAAAAGACAGGTAAAACTCCGAAACAGCAAAAGCAACACCAAAAGATGAGACCTTGGACCGGAAAACCACCGAAAAATCACGAAAACCAGAGCGAGGTAAAACCCAGAAAATGCAAGTCAAGAAAAAACGAAATCCTCAGTATCACCGGAACCGGAAGAAGAAAACTAAGAAAATGACGAACTTTTTGGTGGCAATGGAGCACTAAAAAGCAAGCTTTGGAGCAGTGTAAGTATCGGCTATGGAGGTTCTTGTCAGAGAGTAAAGGAAAGGAAGGAGAGAGTTCTTTGAAAAATGAGATAAAAAGTCAGAAGAAAAAACCGCCTTTTGCCTTTATACCAGGATGGGTGGCCAAGATTAAGTAAACTCTTCAACTTCCTCTCAGATGCGTGCCAAGTGTCAAGACTACACTAAAACCTAATAAAGCATTTAGGCAGGATTTTCGGAAAAGGCAATCATTAACTTTTCAAAATTCTTCAACTCCCTACGATGACACGTGGCACTTCACAAACCTACCCCATTAAGAAAAGACAAAGAATCAAGATAAAAAGAAATATAAAAATATCGTCGCAGAAATGCCCGCGTCCATCCGATAACATCTTCAGTGGTCGCGACCCCAAAAGATGCTGGGGGGCTAGTTGTATGGGTATAACCCAAGTTCGTTAGCGGCCTTCTCATCTATGGCCGCGAATAAGGTGATGGACGCGAGAGCGATAAAACCATTTAAAGCATCGCTCGAGCCAGTTCGTCCTCTAGGACCGACAGTGTTGGCGGACGCCTAACAAGGCAAAATAAAGGGAATCTTCCCACCTGTCAAATGCGTCATAGCCCTACACGTGTCAAAGGATTATACGCCCGTCAGAGGAATAGTACTTCTATAAATACCCCAATGGTACTATTCTGCAGGTACATTCTCTTACACACTAAAAATAGCATATATCTCTCTCTCTCTTGTTTCTCTCTCTACATCCTAGTGGTCCAAACATCTGACTTGAGCGTCGGAGGGGGTTTCCTCAAAACCACCCCGAGGGTAGTTTACGTTTGCATCCTGTGCAGTTTTCTAGCAAGGACGTGAGCTCTCGAGACTTGGCGGACTCTTGCGAGGACGCTAACTGTTTCAAACCGAAACAAAATCTTCATTGGATGGTGAACAATTCTTAAGAGGTTGCAAACTAGAGACAGACTTCAGCAAATTGGAATCATTAACACAGATCAATGTTTGATTTGTGAGAGTACCATAGAAACCTGTGAACGTTTACCCTTTGAATGTTCGTACACTAAGCAATGCTTAGGACCTGTTCTCTCCGACTTATTTTCAGTTCAATTCAATTCAATTCAGTTAAGTTCAATTCAGTTCAGTTCAGTTCAATTCAATTCAGTTCAGCTCTAGACAATACTTTTACTCTCACATATCACTATTCATTTCAGTTCAATTCAGTTCAGTTCAGTTCAGCTATTTTATGCCGAAGAGAACAAGTCCTTAATGCAGATCAAAGCATGGCATTGAGGTCAATTTGATAAATTATACCCAGCTCATTGCTTGGATACAAAGGAGGCGTAAGGGAAGTAAATTTAGGAAATAAGTGATGATATCTAGCTTGCTTGCTGTGATGTACAAAATATGGCAGGAACGCAACAATGCTCTATGGAATCTGCAAGTTCAGTGTATTAGGAAGGTTATACAGGAAGTTCAATACATAGTGAAGCATAGAGTAAAGTCTAGAATGCCTAAAAAAAAAATTAAGGTCATTGACATTCAATGGCTATATAGAGTATGATTGTTGAAGCTTTTGCTTATAAAGTGATAGGTTGTATGGGTGTGTGTTAATAATCCAATTCTTAGTTACCAAAAAAAAAAAGAACCTAACAAGGTTGATGTAAAAAAAAAAAAAAATCAAATCTAACAAGGTAGAAGCTACTGAACTAATTGCTAAGACTCTCTTGGTTGTGGTCGTCGGAGGATGCATTTAGAAACTATATGGGAAATGGCAAGATCACAAGAAACTTCCCCGAAACTGGAAATGTGGGATTTGTTGCTCTGATAAGTTTTTGATGAGTGACCAGTATTGCTTTATTTCTATCTTCCATATGAAGACAGTCAGCAGGAGTATGCAAAATTGATGTTACACATGGGGTTTGTCGAGATGATGTATGACCTGTGGGAGAAACATTATGATGTTAGCTGTATGATACTGACTCAATGGCCATAACTGTAAAGATGTTAGCTAAATGACTTCGTCACTCTGATTTAATGATATTGGCACCGTCATGCATGTTCTTCACATGTGTTCTCAACCATACAAGAAAAGTGTATTGACTATATGACTATATGTAGTGCAGGTATTTAAGATATTATTTGGGAGAAGAAGCTGATGCCTACTATTTTCAGTTACATGTTAGTTCATGTTACTAACTTCTTGAAAATCCACTCACGTACTCACGTATTACTAAACATTGGTCTTAATGGTCTATGTGAGCTCTATGAGCCAAAAATGGTATACTGTATATTCTGCTGTTGTCAGGGATTTTGTGGATATTCTAGATAAATATATACATTGGACATAATAGTCTGTTTAGTATTTTGGTCTACAGGGAGTCATAACAGACAGTGATGCATTAGAAAATTGATCATACGTCTTGAGTACCAACTACTTGCCATTTGTGAATTAGTCTGTTTAGTCATAACTATAGAGATCTATGTGCAACTAACTGAGTGGTTTCGATATTGTAGGAATTAGTTACACATTTTGGCATATATTGTAAAAAAGAAGAAAGGGTAAAGAAAAAATCTCGAGACAAAGCTTAGAATTACTATTGACAGTACCTTATGTAGCAAAATAAATGGTATCAATTATCATGCCAATCAGAAATGTTGGAAGATAATAAACTCTGACAAGCTGTATCTTCTGATTATGAGTATGTTGACTTTTGATTTTCATAGTATAGTTATTCTATATACCAAATAATGCTTACAGGATTACAAGAGGGGGAAGATCTCCTGTAGCTTAGGAAAAAAATTGTTAATGGCTTAGCTTAGAGAAAGTATCGTCAACTTTATATACTTCTGAAGCCTTGAGGCTTCAAGCAGCAGGAGCTGAATTCTGATGTTAAAATTTTCCATCTTCATGGATTGTCAAGGCCCAGAAAATGCTTCAAATCCTGTGCTATCGAAGTAACTCCAGTTATCACTGGAGAACAGATTTGTTGAATTCTGTGATTCATCAGCTGGTGGAATCGGTGAATCGAATTCCTGTATCTGCGCTACCGGCTGCCATGTGAAGCCAGAAAAATTAGTGTCTTCTGACCAGAAAACATCTTCTATGAGATCATCGAAAGAGGTCAAATCAGGGCTAATGAAACCTTGATTCACCTCTTCTGTTTGAAGATGTGGGTGATGATCAGATGGTACAAGATCGAAAGTATCATCGGCTAACTTCTGATACTCGAAATTATTTTCCAGCCCACAAGAGCTGGATATTGGAGAACCATGAGAAACATCAGAAGATGTGTGTGTTGTTGCCTCATTCATTTCTTCATTGACATTGCCTTGCCCAGGGTTCAAGAACTTGGCGAAAACTGCTGCCATGTCAATGTCAGGACAGCCAGACTCGGAACCAGTTGACGACGAGTTGGGTGACAAGTGATCATCCGAGTGAGGACCCGATGCAGTACTAGAAAATCCCCTGGAAGCCCTTGATCGACGGCTCTTACGACATCCACCACCAACAGGAACATTCCTAAGGGACCCGCCCTTAGTCCAGTATCTCCGGCACCCCTTACAGAAGTACCTTGGTTGAGATAAACTGTAATTGTTATAATAACAAAATTTTGTGTTGGACGAAGCACAACGTGGGCAATTAGGAGCAGGAACAATATGGGCATTACTCCATGTTCTGTCTGTTGTAATTGGCCGTGGTGGTAGGTTATGAAAAAGATGATCATTCGACGAGGTCATCATAGATAAAGAAAGTGATTTTGAGAAGCGAGATGATAGGAGAGAGATCGTCGGAGGAGGAGGAGGAGGATGATGATCGGTGTGGGAGGAGGAGGGAGAGATGGAGAAGATGGAGTGTATATATAAAGGATGGTAATAGGAGGAGGAGAGAGAGTGAGAGTATGAATGCTGCTAAAGGAGTGCTTATGTGATATGTGCATGTGTGTGGACTTAGAAATGTGGGGCTGGAAGTTAACGTGGGCGGTTGTTCTCTTCGGGCGAGCCGTCAGCGCTAAGGAACAGAGACACGGGGGAGTATTAACTATTGATGAATAATGATGTGAAATCATGTGATCCAATCAATTTTCAATTCATGGTTTTCATCAAAAAATTGTATCTACTGGTCTTACTTCATCGTAGGCGTATCCCTCGATATCTCTAAAGTCTAAATGTACTTTTAAATATGATTATAAGATGGGGCTACGTGGCACTAAATCAATGGAGGCTTTAAGTCAAAGGCCCTTGGTTGTTAATTAGGACCATTTTACTCATAGGTCAAGCAAGCAATGAAGCAATGTGGGGTTTTACCGAGTTGGACTAGCAAGTTTTATAGCTCATCCAAAGTTTGAAAAAGCTTTTAAGTTCGTGAAATTTATTTTGATATCATCGTATTTTGGGCATTTCATTTGATATCAAATGATTTTTGGATTTTATATGGTATCATTGTAGTTTGGACTTAATCTTTACCGTAAGTCCGTAATATTACATTAAATAAAATTTTAGTTTTGGGTTGAATAGGGTTAGTAATTTGTATCGTTCACGTGACTTGTGTATCGAGAATTGTTCAGCTAAGATTTGGGAGTCATTTCTCTATTATGTGTCAAAATTAAAGTCGAAATTGGAGAAAAACGATTGAAATCTCATTTTACGTGTCGGAAATTATGCCTGATTGTTTTTTAAACCAAATTAGACCTTAAAATTTGTCATTAAGGACAAAAATGACTCTCAAAAGCTTAATTATGCAAAATTAGACTAACACTAACCATATTTACCCCCAAACTAACGGTTTGTTAAACATGATGTTAATGTAGAGAATAAGTCCAAACTATAGTGACATACCAAGTGAAATTTCCCTTTCAAGTTAAATATTGGTGTCATATGTATGGTACATTTTCAAGCAACTTGATACTAGTTCTAAAATGCACTTAGCTTGCAAGGCCAAGTTTGCTGCACCGGATAGAAATAAATTTAATATGATAAAGTAGATTGTGTTTTCTTCAAACATATAAAAATAAGTTCAGCAAAAATCACTTAACATTATCAAATAATTTATCCTATATCCAAATACAAAATATTATCCTAATATAATTTATATTCTATCACACCCCCGCAGTCATAGCGGGAGGAGGACTGACGCTAAGACTGGACTTGAACTCCAGAAATAGTTGTCGTGGAAGGCCTTTGGTGAAAATGTCAGCAAACTGGTATCTGGTGGGGACATGTAACATACATACGTGACTGATAGCAACTTTTTCGCGAACAAAGTGAATGTCCATCTCAACATGTTTGGTGCATTGGTGTTGTACGGGGTTCTGGGAAAGATGAATGGCGCTGACATTATCACAATAAACAATGGTTGCTTGACGAATAGGACAATGTAACTCCAAAAGAAGATTACGCAACCAAGAAGCTTCCGCAACAACATTTGCGACGCCGCAATACTCAGCTTTTGCACTTGATCTAGATAAAGTAGGTTGTCCCTTAGATTGCCAGGATACTAAGTTGTCCCCAAGAAAACAACAGTAACCAGAAGTGGAGCGGTGAGTATCAGGACAACCACCCCAATCGGCATCCGTATAAGTAATCAAGCGCAACTGAGCTGTAGGATAGAGATGAAACCCATGATCAATGGTTCCTTGTATGTAGCGCAATATGTGTTTCAGAGCATGATAATGTGATTCCCGAGGGTCATGCATGAAGGGACACACCTGCTGCACTGCATAAGCAATATCAGGGCGTGTGAAAGTTAGATACTGGAGCGCACCAGCTAAGCTCCTATAATGAGTAGGATCATGCACAGGAAGGCCGGCGTCGGTGCTGAGCTTGGAGCTGGTATCAACCGGAGTGCCGACCGGTTTGCAGGAAGTCATTCCTGCACGCTCCAAGATTTCCTGTGCATATTTCAGCTGGGAGAAAAGCATATATGAAGCAGTACGAGTGACAGAAATGCCCAAAAAATAGCTGAGAGGGCCCAAATCAGACATAGGGAACTCAGTTTTGAGAGTATTGATGAGACGATCCCTCAAAGACTAAGATGAGGTGCACAGAATAATATCATCAACATACAGTAAAAGATATGCCATATCATGGCCATGCCGATACGTAGAGAGGGAGTTGTCACTTTGAGCGACAACAAACCCGATATGCAGGAGGTAGGTAGCAAAACGTTGATACCACGCACGGGGGGCCTGTTTGAGGCCATACAACGCTTTGCGCAGACGACATACATGATGGGGATGGCGTCTCTCAACAATACCCGGAGATGCATATATAAACAGTTTCCTGCACGTCACCATGTAAGAAGGCATTCTTAACATCAAGTTGATGAATAGACCAATGGCGAGCCATGGCCAAGCCCAGAACAGTACGAATGGTAGTTGGGCGAACAACAGGACTGAAAGTCTCATCACAATCGACGCCTTGTTCCTGTGACCTGCCATCACACACTAAACGAGCTTTGTGGCGTTCTAGCTCACCGTTAGATTTTTCTTTATGTCGGAAAAGCCACAAGCAATTAACAATATTCACCCCCATAGGCCTAGGTACCAACTCCCAAGTCCCTATTCTAATTAAAGCACTATATTCATCGTTCATGGCCGCATTCCAATTGGGGTCAGTCAAGGCAAGTTTGTGATTTTTTGGAAGAGGTGAACGAGAGAGGGACGCTGGAGGAAGGAGCATGGCATATTTGGGGTTGGGGTTTCGAATGCCATGATGGGCTCGTGTTTGCATGGGAAGGGAGAGAGGTGGTGGGCGCGATGGAGTCGCGCGAAGGGGGTCTCGAATATGTGGGGGGGGGGGCATACCGTTGGCCGGGAGGAGTGGGGCGCAGCTGGGTAGGGCTGGCAAAATTGGGTGCTGTCGTGTGTGGGGTAACGCGCGCGTGGGGGGTGCGTGGGCTAGCGAGCCCAGTAGACGCAGGGGGGCCTGCATTCGGGGGGGGGGGGTTCATAAATCAGCATGAACTATATCAAAAGCATTGGCAGTATAAGTAGTTGAATCAAAAAAAGGTAATTTTATATGTTTTCCAATTTGACAAGAGTGACAAAAACTGGAGTCATGCTCCTTATTACAAACTATAAAATTATTGTGCCTAAGGAAATTAATAGACTGCACGCCTGGGTGGCCTAGACGGTCATGCCAAGTCGTGGGTGTAATAGCAGCAAGGGATGTGGCAAGATAAGTGGATGATTGGGCGTGAGTGACTGGATAGAGATCCCCGGTGCTCTAACATCTCGTTAGAATGATCCCCGTGTGAAGGTCCTTCACAGTGAAACCACAAGGATCAAATTCGATAGACACAGAATTATCATGAGTGAATTTACGAACGGAAATTAAGTTCTTACTTATTTGGGGGGCAAGATAGACATCGCGAAGATGCAGGGGTTGAGTGGGGAGGGTGGTATGACCATAACCCGTAATTGTAATGCAATTGCCATTACCAACCAAAATATGATTTTTAGTGCTCAAATTAAACAAAGGGCATGAGAGTACTTGAGGAGTGGGTCATGTGAGATGTTGCACTAGAGTCCATATACCAAGTACCATCAGGTTGTTGAAGCGTCATAGTGGAGAATGCATTCCCAAGGTCAGTAGGCATCGTAGGAGGCCCGTAGTACTGAGGGCCAGTCACGTAGGCCTGAGGAGGGGCATACGTGGGCTTTGCCGTAGTGTGTGGCATGGGCCTGGGTTGCCCTTGGGTAGTGGCTGCTGTGGGATAGTGCACTGGGGGTCCGGCCCACTGACGCTGCTGCCATGCTTGGAACGCAGCCCACGTTTGTGAACTTGAGAGGAGGCCGACCCACTATATTGTTGAAGAAAGCCGCGACTTTGCTGCTGCTGGGTGTGCAGTGGAGTGTGGGTGCAGCTGCCACCGCGGCCACGGCGTCGGCCGTTGCGGCCACCTCTCCCGCCGCCGTGACCGCGGCCACAGCCACGATCGCTGGTAGGTTGGCCGGAGGGAGCCGGGAGGTGCTGCGGGGGCGGTGCACGAGGGCCTGCCGAGTCAGCAGTAGCAGCCACGAAGGAGGTGGCGCGGGCAGTGGGATCGTTGGCAAGCCGAGATTCTTCTAGTAGGAGTCGCGAACGAGCAGTTTCGAAGGAATGTAGTGGGTCGGACTGTTGGATCATGGAGGCAACGTTATCAAAATCCGTATTAACAAGACTCGAGACAAGGTGTAGCACCAATTTTTGGTCCGACATTGTTTGATCGACGTTGGCAAGCTGGTCACGTAGATTTTTTAATTACTGATAGTATGTGGTGATGTCGGTGAAATTGGACAGGTGCAACATATTGAATTGATTTTCAAGATACACCGCTCGGGTGTTTTTATTGTCCTGGAATATGGCTTTGAGACGATCCCAGGTTTCCTGCGCCGAAGAGCCACGATACAATATGGTTGTAAGAGATCAGCAGATATTGTCCCGAAAATCCACTTTTTGACAACCGAATCGAGGCGTTGACAGAGAGCCTCAGACATGTTAGGAGGGCGTGGGTGGCTTGGATCAATATGGTCGAGAACATCGTAGGCGTGATAGTGAATCTCAAAAAGCTCGACTCAATTCGAATACTGAACCTTCTCGCGATCAAGAATCAAAAGGATATCATTCTTAATGTTGCTGACAGAGAGGGCAGGATGGTAAGAGGAGGTAGCCGTGGGTGGAGGAGGGCGAGGAGGGTTAGGGTCGCTGGGTTTCGAATCACTGTCGTTGGTCATGGAGCAAGGAGCACATGGTGCGGAAGCTGTGGTGGTCGGCGGAGAGTGCCGACCGCAGGGAAGGATCGAAAAAGAAAAAAATTCTAGAGGATTATAGTAGGCTCGATACCATGTTAGATTGTGTAAACTCCCATAATCGGGGAGTGAATCCATTTATCAATATTTATAGATTACACATTAAGGTATTCCTATTATGATTAGGAAATCGAATCTTAGGAGAAGAATATTTCTCTAAACTATATCCAAATACAAAATATTATCCTAATATAGTTTATATTCTATCAAAAAGTTCTTTCAATGAGCAAATTATATCTTTATGTGTGTCCTTTGTTGATTATTACAAATTCCCTTATCGTTGTTTCAACGGCTTGTTTGACAAAGTAGGTGATGTACTTCGTATTAGCTGTCGTAGTTCATGTAGTGGATTTTGTGGATACTCGTAAAATTGGCTATCTAGCTTTTTGGGTCGGGTAGTGATACTTGAATTTTTTTTACTTCGATATGATTCTAAAACTATTTTTTTTGCTTATAATATATACTTCCTCCATTTAGAAATAGTTGCACCATTTCTAACTTTCACGCATGCCGATGTATGATTTCAACCATTAATATCTTTATTTATCAATAAGTAAAAATTATAAAAAAAAATTATATTAAAAAAAATTTACATCGAAACAAATCTAACAAGACCACACATGACTTTGTTTTTCCTAAAATATAAATCACCAAAGACAATTTAAGTGTAAGATGTGAATAGTGCATAAATAGAAATGGCGCAACTATTTCTAAACGGAGGAAGTACCTTTGAACATACATGTCCTTTGCCCAAAACTAATTGTAAAAATTTAACTTTCAAACTTGTAAAGGCAAAACTTTGACTAATAATTTCATTAGTTATCAATTAAATTTTTTCTGAAAGTTTTTTTTTTGTCAGAAATCAACTAATAAAACATAAATTTTGTAAAAAAAACCACCTTATAATTTGCTAATTTTACTAATTTTACTATGATGTGAGAACAAACCTTTATGTCGAACTCTGGATAATTGACTCAAATTTTCGACCTTGATCATATCATGTACAAGACACGTGAATTTTTTTAACCCAAAAAAGCCACTTTCTTTTTACCCTTTTTTTTCCTCTGTTTTACGACTTCATCCCTTCCCCCAAAAAACACAAGCTTTTCTCTCTCTCGTGCTCGTGAAAAACCAAGAAAATCCATAAATGTCTGATGGAGTTTTTGTTCAATTATTCACTAAAACCAGTTGCCTAGAAAATTCAACACGTGAAAAGCCTTGTACGTTTTCCCCCTCTATTTCTTCACATCCCCCTGCTTTTCTCTCTCGTGGAAGAACTAAGAGCACCCTTACTCACAATTGAAAAATAAGATCAAGTAGATGATCTTACAAAAAAGGATCTTAATGGTGATTGAGAATAAGATTGTGGGATGAATGTGGATGATTGGGAAAAAAAAAGGGATGGGTGAGTGAAAAGATGATCAGGAGTGGGACCTTAGCCAAAACGCAACGTTTTGGCTGGAAAAAAAGCAAAAAAAAATAATAATTTTGACAGATTTATGACGCGCTTGTCAGATTTTTTGACGCGTGCATCAGAATTTGACACTTGTCAAATTCTGACAGGAGAGACAAATAATACATTACAAATATTAAAAATGCAATATCTTAAAAAATACAAAGCCAAAAAAAATAAAAAAATTACCAATGGCTCTATTTTTGCGAGATCTACATATAGAGACCCATTTTGTAATATTTTGGACAATTTTCTTTCTAGCTATTTATTGATTTTCTATAATTTTGCTTATTTTATATGAATTATCTTTCACTTTTCAACTCTAAAAAAACTATTTTTTTTGTGCATTTAATTTATTTAATACCAAAAATACTAATGATGTATTTATTTAATTAATTTTTTATCAATTAGTAATGAATATTTCATATTATTAAAAAGTAAATAATAAAAATATTGTATAATAGTTGTGGGGTGACAAGAGAGCAAAAGTAGTTGGGTGGGGTTAAAAAGCAAGAGAAAGAGGAAAAAGTAGTTGGGATGATCTTTTTTTAGTTCATTGTTAAGAAGATGAGTGGAAAAAGATTGTGGAATGTTATTTTTTACAAAGAGAAAATTAGAAAGAGAGTGGGATGATTGTTTTTAAGATTGTGAGTAATGGTGCTCTAAAAAGTGTTCTAGTGAATTGTTAATGTTGTTGCCAAACTGTTTGGCTAAAATTAATGCTGTCAATTCAGTTACCCAGTTCAAATCTGGTTCAAACTAAACAATTAAGCTTACTCCATTTAGTTAATTCAATTTGTTTTTTTTCAGCTTAATTGATTCAGTTTAAACTTTTTCGATTTCATTTGCAATCCATACAATTAATTCAATAATTTTCAGTTCAGTTCCAGTTTACAATTGTCTTTTGGCTCGACTCGTACAGTTTTGGTTTAAACAATTGATTTATTTACCTAATACTATCAGTTAAACAGTTATTTTTAGTTTGGATTTAGTTAATTTCAATTTCTTAATCATCAACTCGAGTGGAGTTTGATATCGGTTATGCCATATGCATCTTTTTATCTCTTCATGTCTCGGGTCAAAAGCTTACCTGTTACAAAAAAAAAAGAACTTGGATGGACTTTTGTTATATCAGTTAAAACTTGTTGGAACCACCGATACCATCAAGATTCAATAGACGTGTTTATATTTGTCTACAAAAGCATATTTGAAAGTTACTAAGTTTACTGTGAAATTGTTTTATCGAAGGTTCGACAGTATATTTGGGTGATATTCAAAATTTTAATTTCAAATTATTCATTATAGAATGTCTAGTCATCGTTCATTTCTATGTTGATCATAATTATGTTACTGATACTAAATGTAATTATGTACGATAAATTAGTAATGTTACTATGTAACGTTACGCTTTTTATATTTTTCCAATGCGTATATTAACTTGTTACTATTAAGGATGACTTGATGATTGACGGTGATCAAGGTGATGATGATTTAAAATGATGTATGATTATAATAAATAGTGATGATAATGATGATTAAAGTCGATAAACACAAGCTAATACGATTATAATGTGACAAAATTCAGTATAGGTGGGTAATCAATAAATTTCTAATTTTTTATTGCGGAAATTTATATTACTTTCTCTTTAATTAGTTTTAGTACGAGAACTATGGATCTAATTTCATTATGAAATTTTCGCCGTTTTAACTTACACTTTTTGCTATTATAGGTGGATTTGAAGATTTTTCCCCTTAAATTTGCTTCTTCTTTCTCGCATATTAAGGGCTAACCTGCAGTTCAATTTTTTTTGAGGTCGAATGTTGTGGTTATACACTTATACTTTCTATTGTTCATTATATGGGTGAATTTGTATCTTTGATTTCAATCGAAGAAATATCAATAGTTGATGTTTTAGGACATGAGATTAAGTCGCTAGAGATTAGGGTGGTAAAAGAAAGCGGAATGGAGTAAAAGAAAGACTAATTTGCATTAGTTGTATGACTTTTTTTTGTTGGGAAACATTTAGATGTAAATTTTGTACTTCTTTAGTTCACTCATTTCAATTGCAATGTAGACTAAAACAAGTTGTAACAAGTTGAATGTAAGTTCAAAGCCATCCTTAACTCCTTGCTACATCAGATCGAATTTGTTGAATTCAGTTTGGGTTTCCATTTTCCGCGAGTACAACTGGGCACGTGTAGAAGTTGGGTTGGATTGAGTCGACTTTTTATCCTTCCACTCTCGGCTCGGAATAGCTTGGGTTTGGGTCAGATGCGGGTTCCCCATGGGCCGAGCCAGTTTTTGTCCTCTTTAGCCAATAGGCAATACAAACAGTAGTTGAAAATTGAAATAATGTGTTTTTATCTTCGCGTAGTTATTATTTATTAAGGTGTCATATCATTGTACGCCAATAAATTAGGTAAATTAAAAAAATTACGAAATTAGTTGTTACATTTTGAAACAGTTTAGTTTGAGATAGTTTTATACTGTACAATTTAATTCAGTTTGGTTCGGTATCAGTTTGAAATAGTTTTATCCAGTTTTATACAGTTTAGTTAAAAACTGTTTGATTTAGTTGAGTTATAAACAGTTTGAAACAATTTTCAGTTAAATTCAGTTCCTTTTCAGTTCAATTCAGTTCAGTTTAAATCAGTTTTCAGTGCAGTTAATTTCAGTTTAGTTTGCTTTCTGTTTACTTTCAATTCAGTTTATGTTTAGTTAATTGCAGTTTACTTTAATCTGATTAACTTATCGGTTTTAAACTTTTCAATTATGGGTTAACTCAGTTCAATTTATTCAGTTCAATTGGTCATCAGTTTGCAGTTTAACCATCGATTTTCAACCAATTTGACAACAGTAGCTAATATTATGATTTAAAGTTGTTTAACAAACGAACTAGTAATACAATATAAGACTTTAATGGTACGTGGTCCATCAATTTAAATAAAAGATAGTTAACATTCAACCTTCCCTTAAATTTGATACAAACAAGGAGCAATTTTGTTATTCTTTAGGCTAATCAACAACAATTGTATGAATTCATCCACTCGCAGTTATATAAACAACTAGCCGTTTTCATACAATTGTATGAATTCACTTTAGGTCGTGTTTGGATAGATACATTCATTTCAATTGCTTAATTTCAAATAACTAATTTTAAATCCTCACATTTAAATCTAAAGCATATGTTTGGAAAAAACAAAAATGTAAAATTCATCATTTCAAAAAAAATGAAAAAGAACCCCAACTTTTTTCATCTCTCTCCTCCTTTAAGTTCCTCCTCTATTTCACTGAGTTCCTTCCTCCTTCCGTTTTCCCCAAAAATCATTTTTTTCCTGTCTCTAATCAATTGATTATCTATCCCAATAAAAGAAGAATCTTGTCACTTTCAATTTTTCTATCGTTGTAAACAAAAATAAGAATTCTCATCTACTGATTTCCTTCTCCGATTCATCAGTTTCATCACCATCTTCAATTCATTAGTAACTTTTAGCTAAAAATCAAAGCTTATTGGAGCTTTAATGGTGATCTAGGACTAGGAAAGAGAAAGGGGAAAGAAGATAGATACATAGAAGGAATGAGAAATTGATCGGATGAAGAGATGGTGTGGTTGGATTTCAAAATATGTGGATTTGAGAAGGGATTTCAAATCCTAAAAAATGTGCTTATATTATTAAAGGCATGAAATTGGAGCAAATACAAATCCAAATACTTAGACTATCCAAACACAATATTTAGACAAATTCCATCATTTGAAATGAAATGCTACTATCCAAACTGACCATTATTTGATTGTTATCCTCAACATCTTGCACAGGAGAGAGAAGAAAGAGAGAAAAACAGCAGTTGAAATGTATTTTTTGGGTTTTAAAAGTCACATGTCTTGCAATGTTGCATATGACATGGTTAATGCCAGAATTTTTGGTCAACGATCAGAATCCGACATAAGGTTTCTTCTCGCAAAATAATTTTTGTTTAAAGTTTGTTTTTATGTTTTATAAGCAGGTTTCTAACAATAAATTCTTCTCTAGAAAAAAAGTTAATTTTAAAAAATCTCCTCTCGTTTTTTTAATTGCTACATTGTTGTATGCTCAACAATTTACGTAATGTCACTTTCAGGCTTTTTGGATGTTACTTTTTAGCCTATTTAGGCTCCGTTTGGTAGGGCGTAAAATATTTTCAATGTAAAATGATTTTCATGGAAAACAATTTACAATCGAAAACACAATTCCAAAATTAGTTTTCCGTTGTTTGGTTCGACGTAAGAAAAATGATGAAATGAAAGAAAAATGAAAGGGAAAGTAAGGAGGTAGTGAGAGGAGTGTACAAGAGAGATAAGGAAAATAGTTTTCCCTTCATTTTGAAAGGAAAATGGCTTTCCATCATTGGGAGAGTAATTTTACCCCAAAGGAAAATGGTTTTACAATCTTTTGCCAACCAAACAATGTAAAACTGAAAATAGAGGAAAACAACTTTCCGGGAAAATGTTTTACGCCCTACCAAACGGAGCCTTAATGTAAAATAATGGAGAAAAGTGCAAAAGTAGTACTTTTGGGTGGAAAAAGAGAAAAAGAAATATTATAATACTAGTATTAAGACCCGTGCATAATGCACGGGAATATTTATTGCTTTATTACATCGTTAAAGGAAGTCACATAATAACATTAACTTAACTTCCCATATTACACAAATTCATAAAACATAAAGTAGGAGTGCTGATGAACAAAAATCACAAATAAAATTTCCAAATCAATTTATATGTTTGCGAACACTTCCTTGTAAACTACATTTGGTGTATTTGCACGCAAATAATGTTCTTTATCAAACAGAAGGAATCTTGAGACCTTTTTTGCTCGTAATTCTGAAAACGATAACATAAAATTGTCCATGGCTGAAAACAGGTATCGGAAGATACATGCTTACATGAGATATAGTATGTCCTTGACTTTTATTTATAGTCATAGCAAAACAAATCATTAAATAAAGGAAATTACCGTCTCTCATAAATCTTATAGGAAATTTAGTTAAGTTAGACGGGATTAATGTCATTCTTGGGATAAATATTTTTTCTCCGACATTGCTTCCGGAAATAACAGTAACTTCCCGTGCATCGTGCATACTGCAAAGGAAATGTTTTGTCTCATAAATCAAAGATTTTAAGAAGTTTGTCCTAAAATCATGGTGTTGATTATTAACTTGTGATTTAAGATTTCATAATCATGTATTGAGATTATTTTAGATACTGACTTATAACCCGTGTGTTTAGTAGTTTAAACAGTTAATGCCATGGTGGATCACATGACCCACCTATATTTTTTCAAAAAGTTGATAGAAATAGTATAAAAAATTTTTCTCAAAAATTAATAATAATAATAATTAATTATAATAATGATAATTAATAATTATTATTTTTATATTATTTGTATTAATATATTAATACTTGATACATAATAACAATGATATCTAACAAGCAAATTAACTATTTTAATAATTAGATTTAATAATATTTAGTAATAATAATAATAATAATAATAATAATAATAATAATAATAATAATTATAATAATAATAATAAGAGAAATTAGTAAAATAAATTATACTCCCTCCGTTTCCTAAAGATCTTCCCACTTTTGCTTTATTTCTTATTTGGCAAAACAAATTTCCCTATTTACCCTCTCATGTCACTATCATATGGTCCACTATTACATTATTAATTCAATTTTACTCCCTTTCTTTCTCCTACTTTAACCCCTTTTTTATTTGTTTATTTATCTTAACCCCTTTCTCTCTCCTACTTTACTCACACCATGCCCAACACAACTTGATTTTCCTTGGTATCTGTAGGAACAGTAAGTGGGAAGATCTTTAGGAAACGGAGGAAGTACCAACATAATAATAATATTTAACAAAATGGTTATAAAAAAATGGAGTTGAACTGAACTGAACTGAGCTGGACTGAACTGACAATAAGCTGGGGAGAACAGACCCTACATTATTATGAAAATGACGTGCATCATATTAATTGCTATTGTTTACATTATGAGATCATGCTAAGAGATCAATATAATTTAGATTATTCCTTATTTTAATCTTAAAAATTAAGCCTCTAAAAAGAATTTTCAATTTTAATAATTAGATTAATGTCAAAATATTACTATATTACGATTGAAGTTTCAAAAGTCGAACTATTCTATAAAATTGTAAATATCATTTCGCAAACTATATGATGTAAATTGTAAGTAACAATTCAATAAAAATCGGAAAAAAAAATCTCAGCACTTTTCAGTACGCTTATATCTCATATATCCCGAAATTAGCTGATAATCTAATTATCAATTTATAATTTTAGCAATCAAAACAATTTTTTATGTACCATGTTAAAAAATATCACTTATAATCTTAAACTAATAAAACATTAGATAACATCAATTTATAATTGTTAGTCTCATCCATATATTATTAATAAATCGATCTTTTTCCTCAAAAAAATAAATATAAATCGATCCTAGCTAAACAAAATGATACTCATCTTCTTCTCAAAATCATAAACTCTAAGCCTCAAGTCTTTATCTATACAACAACATCATCTCCTCTTCGATTTCTTCGCCTTTCTCCAAATTATTATAAAGCTAGCAGTAGATGAATTATGAAAATTCTTTGGCAAAGCTAGCTCTTGTATATTAGATTGATTTACTGAAGTTTTTCTTTCATTATTTACCATTTTGAAAACTATTGATATGATCCTTGATTGAAGGATATGAATTACAAAAAGATTTAGTAAAGCATATTCTTGTATATTCCCTCTCAAATTTTGGATATGAGATGATATATCAAAGGAAAGTTTTTATTATGGGCTTGAACTTTGCAAATTATTTTTGGCTTTCCTGATCTAAATGATCATAATTAATTTCATGATTGCATATCTTAGCTAAGAAGATCACGACACGTGTATTTTATCAAAAGCATGACACGTCATCCGTATTTAAGTTTGAAGTTTATACAAAGGCTTGACACTTCAACATTTCAAACGTAGTCATGACACCTAAGCAAATCCTCATTGCTTTATAGTATCATATAGATTACTTTATAGTTGGCCAAGTCCCCCAAATAACGAAAATATTGCAATTAAAAAGAAACAATCATTTAAGAAAAATGTAGCAATTACAAAAAAAAACGAAGGGAGTACCTTGAAACAAATCCATCAAAATATACGTGAATCAATTGTTTTCATATTTTAATATGAAAATAGTTTGAAAGTACGATATATAGATAAGGAAGACGTTTTGAGAGACAAGGATTCAGCAGAGGAACAAGAGCAACCTAAAGAAGGAACTGCAGTGCTCATTTTTGTCTTATAGCCGATGATGATGAATTGAGAATTTCATGATGAGGCAAAATGATTCTGTAAAAATCTTAAACATCAGAAAATATTTATGATCGGTTAGGTGATATCTGAGACGGACTTATGGTAGTTTCGCGTAAGGATGTCCGTAATAAATTTAAACAGATATAAAATGCTTTGCCAAAATGATTCTAAGCTGCTTGAATTCTGTTAGAATTGATGTGATCATGTGAATGAACTTCTCTTTCATCATTTTTATCTAATTGTGATGATTAGATTGGATTTCATTCTGGAAACAATGGTTTTGTCCCTAAGAGAAAAGATAATTATATGAACGAAAAGGCATACGATATCTACTATTGATATTAAATAAAAAAGGAAATACAATCTAATTAACTTAATCAAATAATTTCATTTTACGATATAACTATTGAAACAAATTTAACAGTATAAGAGCATTTCCAATGGTAGTAGCTAGGGACTTGCTGGCAAATTTTATAAATTCCTAACTATTAGCTTAACCATTAGAGTTGTTTTAGGTAATTAGCTTAGCTTAGCTAATTAGCTCCATAGACCTAATTTGCTAGAAGATAAACTTGCCAAATAAAAAAGGTGACAAGTATGGTATGAACTAGCTAGAATGATGATTAGTTATCATTTAAAAATCTAGCTAGTAGCTAACCATTGATGCATGAACTAGCTAAGATGATGATTAGCTATGAATCATATGTGGCATGATAAGCTAATTTGTTAATTAGCTAACCATTGAAGATGTTCTAATAGGTGTTGTTTATTTGCTGAATCTGCAACCTCCTAGGAGAGCGTATATCATTAAATAATTTTGAGAAAATCATATCTTTGTTGAATCGTCTACAAAAATCCAATAATAATTCCATAAATGTATAGCAAAACTGTCAATGAAGTGTATCGTTGCACTACTGAAAGAAAATCTAACTGATCCAATTTAAATGGACTTAACTAATCCGACAATGAACTGGATCAGTTAAAGAGAGAGAGGATCACAAAAATTAATTTATCCTGTTCACTACCAGATCAGATAATACTCAACTATTCTGGTGAAGGGTGAAAACCAGATCAGTTAATTTAACTGATTCGAATTTCACTCCTTCCTCGGATCAGTTGATTAGAAATTAATTAAAAAAAAATCAGTCAGCAACAACAATATACAAGAACAATTACAAAACAATAATTTAACAAACGAAATGGAGAGCAGGAAAACCATGAACGAATTATAAACTAATTACAAAATGAATTGTACGCTTTTTCTCTCCCCTCTCTCCTCTCTATTTTCAAAAACCCTAGCTTCCATTGTTGATTTTTAAAGGGGCTTCCATCGGTTTTTACCGTTGGAAAGCCCCCACCTTTGTTTTTTATTTGTTTTTAGGTTTCCAATAACGATTTCTCCCTCGAAAGAAAGGGTTTTCGATCTCCTTCGTAAGAAAAGGTTTTTCGATCTCCTTCGAAAGACAAGGTTTTTCGACCTCCTTCGAAAGACAGGGTTTTTCTCCTCTTTTAGAGGGGGAATTTCTACAGGTTACAATCCGGGATACTAGATCTAATGGATTGCCGTGAAATTATTTTGTTGGTGAAGAATTATGCAAGATCACAAAGGTTATCAATTTTTCGAATACGGTCAGATGAATCCGACGGAAATCATCCTCACGACTACAAGGGATCTTAGATTGTCTCTCCAACAAGGCTGTATTTTCCAGCGATATAAGCGGGAGATGTTCCACATTGCAAGATTTGTTTTGACGATCGTAGTTTTTATGAAGGAAATTTTTGTTTGATTCAACTTATGTATTTGTTTGATTCGATTGCTTATGTAGATGTCGTATGACTTTTTATTAATGAATTAATTTTACTATTCAAAAAAAAAAAAAAAATTACAAAATGAATTACGGGCATCATCCAAGGATTGGCTCCATACCCATTTTAATAAAAGTGAGCCAAACACCTAAGGAAAACACCACCTCGACCCCAATGGCGGATATAGGTTTTTAATTTTGGGGGTTGTAGTCAAACCATCTAAAATATAATAAAGAAATTGAACAATAATTTATGACACATATTATTAAATATTTCGGTTTTTTTCACCAGAGGTTTCTTAATATTCACCTGATATCCTTGCGTTTTCCAATATTCACTTGGTACCCCTGAGGTTTGGAAAAATTCCTCAAATACCCTTGCCGTTAAGTTTCCGTCATATTCTTAATTCACCAAATACCCCCTTAGATTTGATAATAAGTTTCCAACCACTTTCTCCCTCCTCCCCACCTCGACCCATCTCCCCCTCCACTGTCTCCCTTCCCCTCTCTCCCCCCCCCCTCTCAAACCACACCTCCCCACCCACCCCACTGGAAACCCTTCCCCACTCTCTACGGCAACCACCAGCCTCACACCCACCCACACCACTTTGCCTCCCCCCCCCCAGTAACCCCCACCCCAAAACCTGGATTTCTTTGAACAATTGGTGCTTGATGATTAAGAGGGAGATGAGATAAAGTTTATTGAATCCACATAACCGAAATCCATCAAAAAATTGAATATGATGGTTCGTGTTTGGTCCCTCCTCAAGTTCTACCTTTGCAGTTCAGTATCTGAATGATGAAACGACTATGGGATCTAGTTTCTCATTCTTGCAAATGCATCCTTAGTCTCACCAATTGGTGGAGGGGTGGGGGTCATTCGCAGGGGGAGGGGTGGCAGGGAGTTTTGCGCTGGGGAAAGAGAGGGGTGGTAGGGAGCTCTGCGCAAGGGGTGGTGGAGGGGTGGGGGTGTTTTGCACAGGGGGTGGTGGAGGGGTGGAGAGTTTTGGGCAGGGGGAGGGAGGGGTGTTGGAGGGGTCGTTTTCGGGAGTGGAGGATGTGGGTGGGTGGTTATGGGGGGGCCGGGGAGGTGGGTTTCGAGGGTTAGGGTGGCTGGGTGATGGTGGGTGGAGGTTTAAAGTTAATTAGGGATAATTAAAGTTTAATTAGAGTTAATTAAGATTAATTAGAATTTAATTAGGGTTAATTAGAGTTAATTTGGGTTAATATGAATGATTTAGACGAAAATCTAACGAAATTGACGGAAACTTAACGGCAGGGACATTTCCGGAATTTTTTCAAACCTGAGGGATATGTGGAGAATATTGGAAAACAAGAAGGTACGAGGTGAATATTAAGAAACCATAGAGGTACCTTGTGAAAAACCCGTAAATATTTTTGTTGTATTATATTTTTTAATACTTCATCCATCTTTTAAACATATCTAGCACTTTGACTTTTATGAAAGCAAATACACCAATTTGATTATTAATTTTTTAATACTTCTTTATTTTATAAAAGTATACGGAAATGTTTTTTTAATATATATTTAGAGATCAATAAGTTCAACATCTTACTTAACAATATGTTTTTTACTTGCTCAAACTTAGTATATAAAAATAGTATATAGTCCAATTGTTGTATTAACTGAAAATAGATAAAGAAATTTTAAAATATATGATGGTTAAAACTTGGAAACTAAGAAATAAAATTTTGGAATTGTCATTCTTTATATAATTAAGACAATGGATGTTAAATAAAAAGAGAAGGAATAAGGCTTTAGCCTTCAACTTTTTTGACTAGCTTTCTAAGCAATTAAAAAAAAATAATGGAACCAAAGTACTTAAAGAAAACAAGCACTTCTAATTAAAACATAATACTAAAAAATATCCATAAGATTATTGCATAATCACCTCGTTTGTCAAGTGTATATAATTTGATTAGCAACTTAGATCATAATTAAAAATATATATTTGTCCTTATATATCCGTGGAAATTAAATAAAAAAAGAATATTTCTGTTTTATTTTTTGCTTTTTTTAATCTCAAATTTGATTCAAATTTATGCTCTCCATTATTGCAAAGATTAACTTCACATCACTGTGTTTTTCTTTTGTCTTCTCATATTTTAACTTTTATTTGCTTGTGAACTATTTTCAATTCTAACTCTTATTACAATCATTAAGCTAAAACTTCAAATGTACTGTGTTGTCTTGATCTGACCTTATTATCCTCTATGTAGTTGACTTACAGAAAATCATTTTTTTACATGACTATAATGTTGTGGAAGTATGTAGCTAGTTTTATTTTTGCATTTTTTCCTTTTGAAGGAAGATTTTTGATATTCTTAAATGAATTTGTTATTTTTGTTTTTCTGTAAACTATTTCAGTCTTTCCTTTATTCAAACCTAAAATTTTAATTAAGTTATTTTAATTCCAGTTTATTAAAATGACAAATATTTTGATTGATTGATTACCCATTGTTATTTTAAAAATCTAAACAAAATTAATGTAATTTAAAAGAAAGGGTATTATAGTCATTTAATAAGGAGACAACATACCTCCCCCCTCCACTTATATAATAGAGATTAGGTAAGATAATTGCTACGAAGACCAACCCCAGTTAGACTACTAGCCTCCAGGACACACCAGTTTAGAGCCTAGGTACAATGCTAAATAGCACAAAAGAAAATGCCCTAACATACTGTTGGGATGAGGATTCGAACTCAGGGCAATGTCTTGAAATTTGGGATGTTACTCGACTAGGCTACCACCTCTCACTCGCTTCAGCCTTCTTTAAACCAAAAAGCATTTGTTTAAAATGAAAAAAGAATTAAAATGAAAAAAGAAAAAGAAACATAACAAAAGCTTAGAAGTTGACTGAAGAGAGAATCAAACCCGGGACCAAAAATGAAATCATGAGTAACATAGCAACATTAACAATTAACCACTGGAGCAAGGTCCTATGAAACAATAGCATATACAAGTTTGTTTATATTGTTTTGCATGTCTGGCGCAAGGAGAAAAACATATTTTTGTTCGTTTGTCTGGGGGGTTGTGCCACGTGGGACCCTTCATAGGTTCGTCCCTGACACCCCCAACCATTATTAACTCAAAATTAAAACAGATGCTTCCTTTATAGAAGAGAAAGAGAATGTATGCCTAGCAAGGTAAATGGATTAGAGGATTATGCAACCACAACAAACAGAAAAATACTACTAAGAGAAACATGAAAGCAATACTGCAAGCCTTACAATGGACTATAGAAGAAGATGACAACAAGTCAGCATGGTATATGACAATTAAGAAGCAACCCATGATCTTGTTTGTTCATAATGAGGAATAGGAGAATGAAGTTGTTGAATTCGGGGTCATTAACAGTATCAAATTGAGTTTTAAGATGATACATCCCAATTAAATATGTTTGACCTCTTTGTGAATAATATTATGAGGCTCTACCCAATGACAGAGCATGACACTCAACACACACACACACACACACACACACACACACACACACACACAAGCACGCACGCACGCACGCACGCACGCACACACGCACACACGCACACACGCACACACGCACCCACACCCCCACACCCACCCACACACACACACACACACACACACACACACACACACACACACACACACACACACACACACACACACACACAGAGACCCCGTCCCTCATAAGATTAGGGTTTAAACCTACATTACGTAAATACCCTTAGGTATACTCTATTACACCCCGTCCCTCAATCTGTGTAGGATTGGATTTCAAAAATTCAAAACATTGACTAGAAATTTTTCTGATTTTTTTTAAAAAGCGTGGGGGATTAATTCTTTGAATTTCGAGAGAATTAGAGATAATTTTACTATGGGGGTCAATAATTGGCTTCATTTGCACTACTTTTCAACGTTAAATAAAAAGAAAAAGATTTTAGCAAGGCTTAATGATATTCAAGTTGCGTTATGTAAGAGAAGTTCCACCTTTTTGGAATCTCTCGAGAAAGACCTTTTAATGGAGTTTAATGATATCCTTAAATTAGAAAGAATAGAATGTGCTCAAAAGGCTGGGTGTGATTGGCATAAATTTGGGGATTGGAATACTAAATACTTTCACATTATCTCTAAAATAAAAACTAGCAGAGCTAAAATTGTGACTCTTAAAAACACTCAGGGGGAGTGTTTAGTGGAGGACAAGGAGATTAAAGCTTTAGTGGTTGATCATTTCGTTAACTTCTCTACTACTACTAAAGAAAGCTCAAGTGCCCCTAAGGCAGATGGGTTCAGGGTAGGTCTTAGTAAAGAAGCTATCGATAGATTGAATGAAAGGTGTATGTATGCTTGAAATAGTGTGGTTATCTCTCAAAGGCATGCACCCTTCTAAAACTCCAGACCTGGATGGTATACAACCAATTTTTTTATTAGAGGAACTAGGACATTGTTAGAAGTTCTATTCCTGATCTGGTAATCTCCTATTTTGAGTCAGCTAGTATTCCACACTTTATTAACAATTCCTTCATAACTTTAATTCCAAAACTTGAAGTACCTAGTGAAATGAAAGATTTGCGGCCCATAGGACTTTGTAATACAATTTACAAGATTTTAACGAAAACTATATCCAATAGGATCAAACCTTTTCTTGAAGATATTATCAATCATATTCAGTCGAGTTTTGTGCCTCACATGAATATTTTGGACAATGTTTTGGTAATCAAAGAAGTAGCAAATTGCATTAAAAAGGCTAAAAAAACTACTAAACTAATGGCCTTAAAAATTGATCTTTCTAAGGCGTATGATAGCCTTGAATGATTTTTTGTAAAAGAAACTTTGGAGTTGTTTGGTTTTCCTAATAATCTAACAAAACTTATCATGAATTGCATTTGTACTCCAAGAGTTTCGATCTTGTAGAATGGTGAAATAACGAATGATTTTTGCGCATCGAGAGGAATTCGACAAGGAGATCACTCTCATCTTATATCTTTGTACTTTGTATGGAAAGACTTTCTCGTCTCATACAAACTGGAGTTATAGATAAGAGTTGGATCCCTTTCAAAATCACTAACAATGTTGAGTTGTCTCACATTTTCTATGCTGATGATGTTTTCTTGTTTGGAAGGGCAACCGCGGAAAATTCTAGGGTAATAATGAATGTGTTAAAAAAGCTTTGGTAATCAGTCCAGACTTTTCATTAACCTTCAAAAATCTAGTATTGTTTTCCCTGCCGCTCTTAGTCCTTCTTATAGGCATTTGATTAGCAAAGAAATGGGAGTTTCTGGAACTAATTCTTTTGGAAAGTATTTGGGGGTTAGCATTTTGCCTAATAAAGTAAAAAAAGAGGATTACTCCTCTATGTTAAACAAAACAAAAGAAATAATTAGGGGGTGGCAGGCCAAGCTAATTAACATAGCAGGAAGGAAGATCCTAATAAAAACTGTTCTAAACACTTACCCCCTTTATGCAATGCAGTCTACTCATTTCCCCATCTCAATTCTTGAAGGAAAATCCTAGTAAAAAATTCCTTTAGAATGCTACAGATTAGTCTCCTTATCTTCCACAAATGAGATGGAACAAAGTGAGTGAACCAATTAATATGGGAGGATTAGATTTTCGAAATCTAAGGCATTGGAACATTGCCTTCATGGCTATGTTAAGTTGGAGTATCATTAAGGATGAGAATAAATAATGGGTAAGAATACTGAAATCCAAATACCTTAAAAAGGTTTCTTTTATGCACTACTCTCATAAAAATGGGGATTCTCCTCTTTTGAGTGACATTCTTAAAGGTAGAGAACTTCTTAAAAAAGGTTTAATTAATCGGATAGAAAATGGTAACGACACCTCCGATCCTTGTGGTTTCATAGGTGGGTGGGGGAGGAAGAGCTAATAAACTGTATGGTAAAACAAATTCCAGAGAGGTTAGAGAACTGGAGAGTTAATAGAATAATTAGGAATGGTTCTTGGTGGGTGGATGAAATTAGACCTTATCTTCCGGAGAGCTTGATAAGCACCATTATTTCTCTCCCGCTTCCTGCTACCAACTCTAGGAATGACAAATTAGCTTGGGAGACTAGAACTTATGGAAAATTTGATATTAAAAGTGTTTATAGGATTATTTATCCCCTAAGTGTTATTTTAAACTAACCCTAATTAATTGGAAGAAACTCTGGAAAACCGACCTTCCTCACAAATACAAATTTTTTTACTGTGGCACCTTTGTCAGCAAATCCTTCATGTTGCCACAATCCTCAAAAACAAAATTCACGATTTCAACCCAATTTGCTCTAAATATGTTGAATATGAGGAGGATCACCTTCATATATTTAGGGACTGTTCCAACTCTAGGGCTCTCTGGAACATGTTTCTAAATTCAAATAAAAATATTGAAAAACCTAACATGAGGGTGTTTCTTAATAGTGATTGGAATACTTGGATGACAGTTAATACATGAAAAAATTGGGATTGGGTGATGGTCTTTGGGGGTAACAATTTGGCATATCTAAAGAAATTGGAATGAGATGGTATTCCAGCGAAAAATGAGAAAGGTTTCTTATGTCTTTAATAGATTAACAGCAGATTTGGTGGCCAATTTCAAAACTTTTCAGAATAAAGGAAAAGCAAAGCAAGGATCAAATAACTGTGAAATGGAAGCTACCTGGGGCTGAATTCTAGAAGATTAATTCAGACGGGTGCTGGAAGTCAACCAATGAAGCTAGTGGAGGTGGTGTAATCAGGAAGGATGATGGTAGTTGGTTCATAGGCTACTCTTTCAAAACTCATGCCAAAGATCCAGCACATGCAGAGCTATTAGTTGTGAGAAAGGGTATTGAGCTTGCAAAGGACTTCAGGCTCAACAAAATACAAGTTGAAATAGATGCTTTAATAATTCATCAGTTGCTAAAGGAAGTAAAGGATAATGAAATGCATGAACTCGGGATAATTATTCAGGAAATAAAAGCTAATATTGACATGTATTTTGAAGCACAATTCTTGCATGTGAAAAGGGAAGCAAATATGGTTGTCCATAAGTTAGCCAAACTAGGAATGGATATGGAGAGTTCACTATTTCATGTCCTAGTTCCAGATTATGTTAAATAGGAGCTGAAGAAGAATCTCAATGGGGTACAAAACTACAAATACAAGGACAATCGCATGTTTAAAGCAATTTGGTTTGGTTTGATGTATCAACCAGATGGGGATGTTAAAACTTTACAAAGTACTTTGATTTTGCTTTTGTTTAATATTAGTATAGCTAAGTTAAGTGATGTATGGAAACTTATTATAAGATAGCTACCTAACCTATATATATGCCTTCTGATTTTTTTTTTTATAAAAATGATCAATTCGCCTTCACTTGTATATTAACAAGGGTGAACCTAGATTAAAGCTCATATTTTCTCCGCATCACTAACTTCTATTATGACTCTCTGGATATGAAATAATAATAATAATAATAATAATAATAATAATAATAATAAAAAAAAAAATAATTATAATTATTATAATAATAATAATAATAGTAATAATAATGATGATAATAATAATAATAATAATAATAATAATAATAATAATAATAATAATAATAATAATAATAATAATAATAATAATAAATAGGCAGTAAGTTATACCATAAGACCGTAATAAGTACTATGGTAGACTTCAGTGCTAAGCTTGGTGATAGGGGTGTAAGCGGACTACGAAAAGTCCAGAGTCCAATCCAGTCCAGTCCAAACTTGTCGGACTGGACTGGACTGAAAATTTTTCGGACTGGACTCGGACTCAAAATTTCAAGTCCAAATATTTTTGGACTGGATTTGGACTCATCCCTTTGGAGTCCAATAAGTCCAGTCCAGTCCAAAAATATTTTTATATATAATATATATTTAATACATATATAATGTATATATTAAAAAAATTGATACTATTTTTAAAATTTTGGAGTTTTCAACCTTCCCTCTCTAAATATTTCGACTGGCGCCAGACAATTTTACTTGGCGCCAGACAATTTTACTTGGCGCCAGACAATTGCATTTAGCTCCATTTGTTAAATAAGTAAATTATACTAGCAGTACTGCATTAGTAGGCTAGTAGCTGACTAATTCTATCTCACTTCACTCCTCAGTCCTTACTACTCACTTCCTCTTACTCTTAATTTTCTTTCTACCTCGTTGTCTCGACTCTCGCATTCTCTATTTCTTCCTCAGATTAATTCTCAGTGTCTCTGTTTCCTCTCAACTTAGATCAAGGTAAGCATCTAATTCAAATTTTTACTCATAGTATTTTAATTTAATTTGAGCTTTCAATCTAATTTTTGGATATTGATAATTGAATCAGATGTAAAATGCTCAAGCATCTCAAAAAACGTTGTGAATCATTGAATCTAAATCGGGAAAAAAGATATAATAATCGGACTGGACTGAACTAGATTCGGACTCAAGAAAAAATTGTCGGACTGGATTGGACTGGACTCAAAAAATATTTGGATCGGACTTGGACTCAATTTCTCGAGTCCAAAAAACTTTGGACTGGATTTGAATTTGGCAAAGTCCAATCCAGTCCAATCCACTTACACCCCTACTTGGTGATCCCAATGAGTTCAATTCGTACTAAACTTGCGGTTAATCCAATTTAGCAGACATATCAGACTTGCTTGTCCCCCAATTTAGTTAACTATGCATATGTTCATGTGTTTTTAGTGTGAACTTTCGCAATATCATCAGCAATTCAACATTGAGCAATATCATATATCTTGAATCTAACAAAACTGTTTTACAAAGTTAAATTATATACTATATATCATAGAAGCAATTTGTTAGAATCTAATATAGATATATATAAAGCAATATGTGAATCATCTAGGAGTGCTAATTGAGTTAAGCAACTTCCGAGCAAGTCGAACTCGACTCGGTTAACGCTCAACCAAAATTCGACTCGACTCGAAACCTTAATCAGCATGAGTTGAGCATAACCCTTCTCAACTCAATAAGCTTGCGAGCAGCTCGATAATATTACATACACGCACGCACACATACACATATTTCTAGGAATTTGTTTTATTAATATAGAAAGAAATACCGGTATTAATTAATTATTACAATTAGAAAATAAAAGTCCTCAATACGAAGCAAATAACTCTAATTTTTTTTCTTCCAAATTAGAAAGAAATTAGGTGGGTCCTTAACAAAAGAAGCAACAAATAAGAAAAAGGAGAGGTGAAGGAAAAAGCAAAACTTTGAGAAAGGTGCAAATTAAGGGAAGCATTATTAGTCTGACATGGATGAATTACCATCATGAGGTGGAAGCTATAAGGTCTATAAACATTACTCCTACCTAAGCAATTTATTCAAGTCCGCTTATGGGTCTTTATACTACTATTGTATATGGTCTTACTATCTAGGTATGAACTTAAATGATGAAATTGGTTTGAATACTTGCATTAACTTTGTCATTAGCTTGACTGGGTTCGAATACTTGACTTTTATACAATAAATGTCTTTAAAATGTGAGATGATGTTGGAATTATGTTAATGTATACTTTATGTATTTAGAAATAGTTGAACCATTATTTCATGCTTTCATGTTTGTCAATACATGATTTTAAACATTAATATCTTTAATTATTAATAAGTATAAATTATATAATATTTTACATGGAGATGAAACTAAGAAGATTTCATATGATAATGTTTTTCGTTTGATATGAATCATCTAATTAAAGACAATCGAAGTGTAAGATATGAATATTGAACACTATGCAAATGGTGTAACTTTTTCTGAACAAAGGAAGTATTACAAAGTATCAAGTTTTTAAAATTTAGATTAATTATAGATTATTAGGCCCAACAATAAGGTATAATAAGTTCAGATAAGCAAAAATAAGGTTTGACAAGGTCACAAAATAAGGTCTAATAATAAGTTAAGATAAGTTTTAATAAGGACTAATAAGGTCTAATAAATTGAGATGAGCTCAAATAAGTTCAGTTGAATGAAAATAATTTTAAATATGCAAAAATACGTTGAAAACAACAGGGTCCAAAAAATATTTATGGTCAAAGTTACGTATTAATAAGCGTGTAAGTCAAAATGTTGAATCATTTACAAAAGGGAGGAAGTATGAGATTACTAATAATTAGATGTGGCCAACAAAAAGTTTAGGGAGGCTTGGATAGGATAGAAGGCGGGTGGGGTTGGGAAGATCCTAGATCGAAAAGGTAGTATAGTTTAAGACGAATGGGGCTGGGGATAGGGTAAGAGAAAGCTGGCCATTGAGGTGATCTGTTACATGCCACACCTTTAAAAACAATATAGTACAACTAAAAAAATATTCATTGATTGGAAAGTACTAGTCCAAAATAATAATTGTTAGGGAATTTTCGAATGAAGAAATTAACAAGAGATTATAGATTTGTCATTAGTATCTTTTTTTTTTTGGTAATTTAAAATTATTATTGATAACAAACAAAAGGTACAAACTAGGACCCCAAAAAAAGGATCGGAGAACTTAAGACTCCGATTTCCCCCCACCTTCTAGGAAGGGTTTGGAAAATAGCAGCCCCAGGAAACCCTTTGACAACATAAACACAGAAAAGTCTAAGCTTACATTCAGCCTATACCTTATACAATCTGACAGACCTCTTCCAGAGGCTTACAAACAAGCAAACAACCTCAAACTCTATTACATCAATAGAAGCTGATTAGTCTGGGGATCATTCCTACAAGTAATAATGTGGAATACTATTGCCCTAAACACTTGTTAGGTAGACATAAGCTTGTTATCAAATATCTTTTTATTCCTTTGGATCCAGATGTGGTAAATGCTTTCCACAAACAACATGTTGTAAAGTTGATGCTTCCTTCTATTACCTCGACTCTGTTGAGTGGCCACTCCAATAATCTTTGGGAGAAGATAGTGTATAATGGGAAAGTGAATCACCTTCATACATGCATTCCAGATGCTTCTACTATAAATGCAGTGAAAGAACAAGTGTTCTTGTGTCTCTGGTGCAGCATTACACAATACACATATACCATCTGTTAGTATCCCCCAGTGAAGCATTCTATCTTTAGTAGTTGATCTTCCAGGAGTAGAAGCCAAGTAATGAACAAAGCTCTTAGACTAGCTCTGCTATTGATTATGATTCTTTTCCATGGTACCTGTGGTTTATCCCCTCTCAGGAACCAGTATAACTTCTTGATAGAAAATTTTTCATTATGCTCAAACTGCATACAATTTGCTGGACTCTCAAGATGTTCTCTAGCTTCCAGAATTTTTTTCATTGCCCAAGACAGTCTCGCATTCTATCTGTCAGCATATCACAATCAGCCTTAGTGAGCCTTTTAGATGTGATGGGAATCCCTAGATATCGAAAAGGGAAAACACCCTTCTGAAATCCAGATACTTGTACAATTCTCTCCCGCACCTCTTCAGTCACATTTCCAAAGTACACTGCAGTTTTTTCCTTACTCGCAGCCAAACCAGAAGCCGCTTGAAAGGTTTTCATAGCTCTAAGCAATAACAATACAAAGCTAACTTGTCCTTTACAAAACATTATCAAGTCGTCTGCAAACACTAAGTGTGTGATTTTTAGGGGAGCACATCTATTATGATATTCAAACCCATCCTTACTACTCATCCTTTTGAGTAATCTAGATAAGTATTCCATTGCAATTACAAATAGTAAGGGAGATATTGGATCTCCTTGACGTAATCGCTTTTTTCCTTCAAAAAAGCCACACATTACACCATTAAAACTCAAGGAAAAGCTAGGAGTTGTAATACACACCATCACCCATTGAACAAATTTCTCTGGGAAGTTCAAAGCCACCAGCAAATCTTTTAGGAAGTCCCAATTCAATGAATCATAAGCTTTCCTAAGATCAACCTTAATAGTACATCTATCAGGTCCATTATTCTTCCTCATATATTGTTTCATCAAGTCTTGGCATAAGAAAATGTTATGCATTATAACTCGATTCTCCACAAAGGCACTTTGCACAGAATTAATGATGTGTGGAAGAACTATTTTCAATCTCTGACACAGCATTTTAGAAATAATCTTATAGAGCACATTGCAACATGCAATTGTTCTATACTTTGTGACATCATCAGCTTGTTCACATTTAGGGATAAGACACAAATTTGTAGCATTCACCTGTTTTAGGAGCTTTCCTGTGCAAAAGAAATCCAAGACCGCCTTGATAATGTCTGGAATAGTGAAATCCCATGTCTTCTTAAAGAATCCACTTGAGAACCCATCAGGCCCAGCTGCTTTGTTATCCTTAATATCAAAAATACCTCTCTCTTCACATCCTCTCTAGTGAATGACTCACATAAACACTATTTGTTGTTCATGAGTAAGGATGGGCCCTTCATTGACAATTGTTCTACTCACCTTTGCTTTCCTACCTTCTTCAGTGCCTAGCAGAATCTTATAATACCCAACAAAAGCCTCCTCTATCTGCTCAGGTGTGTCCTGCCACACACCATTAATATCTTTAATTCTACTAATATGATTCTGCAACCTTCTCTTCCTCAAACAAGCATTAAAATAAGTTGTGTTATCATCTCCTCCCTTAAGCCATTCACTCTTCACCTTTTGCTGCAAAAAACTCATTTTAGCCTTATTTAAGAACTCAAACTTCTTCCTAGTGTCCTCCTCTTCTTTGTGTAGCTCACTCTTTCTAGGATCTTGATCAATTCTCTGTTGCACCTCCATAAGTTTAACTAAGGCTGCAGCAGTTTCATTCTCAATATCTGAGAATTTATTCTTGTTCAATGCTTTAAGCACAGGCTTCAATTTCTTCAGCTTAGGCACTACCTTATTCATAGCTACTCCATCCATATTACTCCTCCATGTTTCTCTCACGTTAGTCATAAACTCTGGGGCATCCATCCACATGTTATAAAACCTAAAAGAGTTAGGTTTAGTCACCACTGGTTTCACCAATTTAATCACACATGGGCAATGGTCGGATATACCCTCAGGTAGGAATTCAGCACAACAGTTAACAAAAGTATCCATCCATACATCATTTACAAACACTTTGTCAATCTTAGAGAATAATCTATGATCACCCTCCTGCTTGTTAGACCAGGTAAAAAAAGGACGAGATATCGGAAACTCCATTATCTTACAATCCCTCACACATTGCCTAAAATCTCCTACTTCATTAAGAGTAACTGCTGATCCAATCCTATCCTTCGAATTCAACACATTATTATAGTAGTCTCCCATCATTATCCAGGCTCCCTGAATATTACTCCCTAATTGGCATAGTTTATTCCATAACCTCTGTCTCTCACCTCTATCATTTGAACCATAAACAATAGTCAGCCAGAAGAATCTCCCTGAAGCCCTATGCAGCACTTCACAATGCACAAATTGGTCCCCTTGACATCTTATATCTACCTCAAACATACTAGGAATCCAAGCCAACCATATTCTGCCGCCTGGATGATAGCTATAATTGGTGACTATACTCCACTCCTTACATATTTTAGGGAAGACTTTATCAAAATTTACAGCCTTAACCCTTGTTTCTAAGAACCCAAACAATCCTATTGAGTAATGATTCAAAAACCATTTTACATCAGAGTGCTTATTAGGACTGTTTAGGCCTCGGATGTTCCAGAAACCAATACTAGCCATGAGGAAGAATGACTACCTCCTCAGCCCCTCCTTCTTCATTGCAACTCACCTCCATGATTTCATCCCCTTCTATGAACCTCCCCTCTACTGTATTAGTATCCTTTATCACAGGCTGTTGCTGCCCTATACCCCTTTGGATGATAGCGGTAGTACTACCTTGCCCTTGTACTTCAGCTTGTCCCCTTTCATTCCCTACAGTCTGTTTGCCTGCAGGTCTAGATGACTGCTGATTAGTTCCATCAGCTAATCCCCCTGTCTTTCTAACCCATACCATTTTTTTGGCCTACTCATTCTCAACTGAACTTCTTGCTTCTTTGCTCTACATTCCTCCATTGTATGCCCAATTCCTCCACAATCCTCAAAGAATATTGGTTTACACTCATATTTCACCCCTTGAGTAATCTCCACTCCATTCTCATTTTCAAACATTAGTTCACTGGGAAGGATCCTTACCTCTACTAGAACTCTCGCAAATTCAATTGAATCTTTTTGAGCAGTGACAGGATCAGTTCTAATTGGTTTTCCTATCGCTCCAACAATCTTGTTCAGAGCTCTAGGACCCCAATATTTCAAGTTCAATCCCAGCAGTTGCACCCATGTAGGAACCACATGAACCATTTCTTTTGACAAATCCAACTCCGGTGTCCAATTCTTAACAATAACAGGTTTTTTGTCATATAAAATCGGACCAACATCCATTGCCTTCTGCTTCCCCTCTAGTGTTCTAAATCGAACAATGAAAACCCCATTCATCTTCATAACAACCCTTTCCACTCCAAACTTACCCCATACACGGTGAATGAATCCATCAATGATCCTATATGGATGTTTAATTCCCAAAACATAACATACTACACACTATTCAAAAAATCATCACATTTTGGGAATCAGCAATAGGAGCAAACCTATTAACAACTTTGACTCTCATATTTTGCTCAACATCATGGTTCACATTACCAGCATTACCTAAATCAATCCCTTCCTCCTAAATACTCTCAAACAAAGAATTTCTCCAACTCGTATTACCTGGATTACTCTATAACTGTTACATTGGATGCGGTGATGGATTTACCAATTGAGGAACAGATTGACGTAATGGCGTACGCACCGATGCTACCCAGCTTGCTACTTGCTCCCTAGCTGCTTCAAAATTCACTCTATCCATATTTGACGCTGCAATATCCAACGAGGCATGAGACTCATTGTCATTCTCCTCCACCGATGTCCAGCTAAGTGCCGAAACATCATTGATTTCATTCACATTCTTCGATTTCCTGGCATCCATACTCTGTGGTTTCTTCTTTTCCTTCTGATTTTTCGAACTTTGATTATTCTTCTTTCCACCATTTCCTTTTTTAGAACCTTCTGCCATTGCTCCAGCTTTCACCGAGGTCCGAAATAAGAAAGTCTGATGAAAATTTTCTAGAGAGAAGCTGCACTCTCTCTCTCTAGACTCTCATTTTTCCACTTTTAAAAAAAAAGAAGTACTTTTGTTTTTATTTTCTTTTTTCTCCATGAAGGTCTTTGAAATAATACAACTCATTGAAATTTAGCAATTGTGTTTGTGATAAACGACACTATAAATACTAATCAACTATCAATCTGGAAGATAAATATATCTATACTAATATATTAAAAGGCGTGCGTAAACCAAGAACGGTGCCACATGGCGCTCTCCCTAGGGAGTTTTAGTTCATGTAGTCTATGTACAATAAAAAAAAAATAGAAATTGCATAGTATAGGTTTTGATCTCATGACCTCAAGTTCATGTACTAAAGTTTTAACCACTAGACCAAGTTATATATAGTGCTATCATATCAAAGTACAATATTAATAAATGAAAATTTTCTTACCCGGGGCATAGCTCGGGTCTAATAACTAGTTCACGTTCTAAAAATCAACAACACTGCAACAAAAAAAAGTTCCAAGAACCCATGCGTTACAACTAATATCCAGATCAACTCAGATAAACTTGATCTACTATACTTTGAAATGAGATCATTACAAAATAAGTTAAAACGAACCAAACTTATAATTGTTCCTACTCCGAGCCGCAATTGGAAGTTTTAAAGTGGCGGTCACCCCTAATCATATTAATATATATTTCCATTTAAAAGGAAAAGAAGAGAAAAAAAATTCTTATTTTATGGGGTACACTAGTATATAGATAATTAGATGCTAGATAGATTGGTCAAATATGCTATTCTTTTCTTTTCTTTTCTTTTCTTTTCTTTTTTCTGGCAGAAGTATGCATGAAACATGAGGCGGAGGTTCGTCCCCAGAATTTCAACGATTTATGCGACTAGTTAGGAGTTGAAGATCAATAACAGTTGTTCGTCACGCAACTTTGCCATGTGAAATCAAAATTGAATTTATATGCCAATATTCTTTTTATTTTCCGTTTTTCGAAGAGTGGACGTTTACACATTGTGTGATGCAAATGCACTAGGGCAAGATGAGGGACATATACCGGCGTTAATCCAGAACGTGCTCTGATATGTGGGGTTACATACTTACATATATTGGGAATCACTTGGTAGTGAAGGCTACAATATATTTTTGCAGCTTTTACATTAAATAAAGCGCAATAAATATACAAATGTTTTTTTTTTTTTTTTGAGAAATCTACACCTACATATCTTTAAACATATTATGATATTTTTCTTTCCTAGATTATCTTTGTGTGAATTGTTGCATGAACGATATAAGACTAGTAGCATGTGCACATGATACGTGAATCAACACCTATATATAGTTATAAAGACGAATGTTTTTTGATCTAAAATTATTTTGATAGTGATGTAAAATATAGAGGTTAATTTGTAGACGTTATTATCTTTTTAAATTTATGATGAACGATTTTTAACTGTTCAATGTCATCAGTGAAAAATTTGGTCAATGATTTAATAATTCCTTATCAGCGACTTTAGTGTAGTTGCTTAGCGATTTTAAATGTTAATAAACTATATTGTTTCGACTTTGTAAATATGAAGTATTATGTTGTCTTGGTATATTACTAAGTTTTTTTGATTGAAGATTCTAATTAGTTTTTTGAATAGATTGTGTCAATATATTTTGTCAAGTTATTAATGGTGATTGCATGATTCATTTTTTACTTACACATATGACAAGTTGCATTGATTCTTAAAATTTATAAAACAAAACATTGTTTTGAATTATTTAAGGAAATTCTAGTTATTTTAAATGGAGACACCACCTCCTCCCTTGGCGTATATAATAGAGATAATTCTATAGGTTGGGGAAAAAGGAATATGACAATAATTTGAGAGAGAAACATATACCGGAGTTAATACAAGATATTTGCCCAAAGAAGTCAACGCCTAAATAAATACAAGGCCCACCATCAATACCAAATACAGTGGTCACTCATTGGCACTATGATGTCCAACTAGAGGTGTCAATTCAATTTAATAGTTAAGTTATGGTTACATCGAAACATTTCATTTTATATCAGTTCAGTTTATAACAATTAAAATTATTAACAGTTCAGTTCAGTTAAAAAACTTTCCAGTTCGGTTTTATTCAGTTATTTTTATTTTCATTTCACTTCATTTGCATTTTAAACCACTTTTTACCCGAACAGTTAACCAACCAATAGTTGATATCATAACAGTTATTTTCAGTTTTCTCTCAGTTTATTTTTAGTTATTGACGAAAATCACAGTTCGACAATAATTGCATCGGTTCGAGTAAAAGCTAATCACATTCTTCTATTTGTTCGAGACAAATGGAATTTCGTGTCGGATTTTGGCCAAATGCTTTCCTAGGTTCGGTCAATATTAAAGTGGCAAATAAGTGTAGTTCAGAACTTGCTTTGAAATAAGACAATTTTATATAAGTCGATCTTCAGACTATTAGTTGTATGCAAATCACATCATACTTCGTTAAGAAGAACGTCTCATATCAGTATGAATTCCTACAAACTTCCTTGAAAATGAGTTAGACATTTTTTTAAAAAGCCGATTAGATCAATGCCTTACTATAACTATATTAGATCGATGGATTAATATAAATATACTACTCATCAAGGTGTATGAATTTGAAAACTAAAAACATATAATCGACGTCAAATAAGTTAATATTGGATCAGACCAAGGTATCTATATGAATCGTCAATATTCCATTTAAGTTAATCATCAACAAGCTACATTTAATATGAAACTTATACATCTTAGCCAAACTAAAAGAAATTCATATTAGATTAGATGAATGTATCAACGCATCAAGCTATATGATGAATGGATTAATATAAATATACTACTCATCAAGCTATATGCATTTTGAAACTGAAAACATATAATTGACGTCAAATAAGTTAATTTTGGATCAGATCAAGGTATCTACGTGAATTGTTAAGTTAAATCAAGATAACAATATTCCATTTAAGTTAATCATCAACAAACTACATTCAATCTGAAACTCATATATCTTAGCCAAACTAGAAGAAATTGATATTAGATTAGATGAATGTATCAACGCAAGTCGGTAAAGAAATTGAAAATAGTTGTGCTCCATTAAAAGTAAGATCGAGTTGTATCCATTTTGATTTTAAAACATAATATTGAAGTGAAACAAATTGATATTGGATTATTAAATCAATGTAACAATGTAAATCAATAAGTTAAATCAAGATAAGAATACCATCTAAGTTAATTGTTAACAAGTTATAATCATTTTTTTTAGATTCATACATCTAAGCCAAACTGAACAACATTGATATTAGACTAAATGAATACATCAATATAAGCCGGTAAGATTGTAGAAGAAAACAGTGCTCCATTTTGAATCTGAACCATTATATTAAAGTGAAAGAAGTTAGTATCAGATTATTAGATTACTATATGAATGTGAATTGACAACCTAAATCAAGATAACAACGCTATAATTTAGTTAGTTATTTATAAATTACATGTATTTTGAAACTCAGATATCTAGCTAATTGAACATAAATAAGGTGATACTGGATTATTATATAATGTATGAATGTAAGCTAGTAAAGTAATTAAAAATAACAATGATTCTTCCAAGTGAACATTGATTAAGTTTAAAATTATAATTATGAAGTGCCAAGAGTTACTTAAAATTTATAGTAAGTACTATGGTGTTAGTAGTGTTGAAATTATATCTCATACTTTGTAAAAGTTTAATGGATTTGATATTATCAATATATCATGAAATAATGTTATAACTGTCATAAATTAATACTCCCTCCGTTTCCTAAAGATCTTCCCTCTTTCCGTTTAAGGGTGTTTCCAAAAGATCTTCCCTCTTTTGCTTTATTCCTTATTTGGCAAAATAAATTTCCCTATTTACCCTCTCATGTCACTATCATATGGTCCACCATTACATTATTAATTCAATTTTACTCCCTTTCTCTCTCCTACTTTAACCCCTTTATAATTGTTTATTTATCTTAACCCCTTTCTCTCTCCTACTTTACTCTCACAATGCCCCACACAACTTGATTTTCCTTGGTATCTGTAGGAACAGTAAGTGGGAAGATCTTTAGGAAACGGAAGGAGTATATTCAAAGCTCTTAATGAGACACGGTGGTTCGCAAATTATACGAGCTCAACTCGAGAGGGTTTGACTTATATTCGAGACCGGCTCGAGACCTAAATGAGCCAAGCCTAAGCCTTCTTAAGTTCACCTTGAAAGTTTGTGAACAAGATCGAATCTGGGTAATTTTTATGCACAATATAATGTCTCACATGGATATAAAATCTAAACAACAATCTTATTTTCTCTATAAAATCTTATTACCCTTTCTCTATACTTCTTAATTGATTTATCATATTTTATGTTATTGGACTATTTATAAATTGCTTCATTTGTTTATATAAAATTTGCCGTCGTTTAACTAATTCAATCACTTTGTGAATTATATACATATACATTAGACATTTGAAGAAATTAAGACACATGGTAATATGGCAGATTGACAACCACATTAATTACATATTTTACATATTGTAAAAAAAATAAAAATAAAAAACAAAGTTAGAACTTACATCTTAGGGTGTGGTTATCCCTCAGACCGTTCTCTAAACTTCAGATTGTGCCACATCAGCTTTCCACTAACTTTTACCTATTTTTTATTCTTCGGACTCACTCCAGACTCATTCTAGTTTTACGCTTATCCCTCAGACTCTCTCCAGACTCTCTATCAAAAGTTTAACATATTATTTTATATTTGATCATTTTCATGTTTTTTTATAACATTATTAACTTAATATGTTATTATAATATATACTTTAAATATTTACTGATTATTATAACATTAAAATTAAAATGTATATAATTATTTATTTAAGATTTTTAAGGTTACCTTAGTCTAATATAAATTATGGGACACAAATTGAGTACATTTGAAATAATTACATAATTTAAAGGCATTCATAAACGTAATTAGTTGCATATATAATTGCTATAACATAAAAGAAGTGAAGCCACACAAAATAGAATATTACACACGAAATTTAATTAGCGTCTCCTCCAAAACACGACCATATGTGTTCCACCGAATCATGTTGCAATTGGTGGCATTGTTCTCGGTTGCGAATTCGCGTATGATTCTCAAAGTACCTGCTTCGGTTTACATAGTAATTTCTAAGCCGACCGGTTTGAAGTTGTTGACTTTCTCTTTGATTCCTTGCTACTGTATAATTAACACTAATGGTGATTTCAGTATCATCTCTTTCATCCTCAATAATCATATTATGTAATATGATGCATGATTTCATAATATTACCAACTTCGTTTTTTTCCATAAACGTACCGGGTTGCAAACAATCGCGAATATCTTCTGGAACACCCTGAAAGCTCGTTCTATATCTTTACTTGCACCTTCTTGATGTTGAGAAAATAATTTTCTTTTCTCAGATAGCATGTTTGCTCGAGGAATGGTTTTGACGAATACAGGCCATTCAGGATAGATACCATCTGCAAGATAGTATCCTATATTATAATGTCTTCCATTTATCGTGTACTGAATTTCAGGACGTTGACCTTCAAGCAACTCATCAAATACCGACGATCGATCCAAGACATTGATATCATTGTTAGATCCTGCAACGCCAAAATATGCATACAAATCCATAAATCATAAGAAGCAACTGCTTATAATATCATCGTTGGTACACCTTGATGACCTCCAGTGTATTGACCTTGCCATGTCATGGGACATTTATCCCATTGCCAATGCGTATAATCGATACCACCCAGCATACCAGGGGATCTGTAGGCTTCCTCGATTTGAAGAAGTTGTCGGGTGTTATCGACTGTTAGCCTCTTAAGTAATGAGTTTCAAAAACCTCAATCACAGACTTACAAAAATTCTTCAAGCATTGTAGTACCGTATTTTCAGCTATTTGCATGTATTCATCTACAGCATCACCAACCACTCCATAAGCCAATAACCAAATGGCATAAACGAATTTTTGAAGTGGATAGAGAGAATTTCTACCAAGAGCATCAAATCCTTGTTGGATATATGGAGAATGATATTCGAGGCCATTGACGATGTGAAGGAATAACTCCTTTCTCATTCGAAACCTTCGGTGAAATTGTTGTGCATCATACATCGGGTTACTTGAGAAGTAATCATTCCATTATACGCTCATGTCCTTCCTCACGCTTTATTTTTGTGTATTTTCTTTTCTTTCTTATTTTTCCAATGTTTGAAGGTGATGTTGATATGCCATGTTCATATGGCATTTTTTAGTACTTAATTGGCTATTTTTATGTGGACTTGAACATGTTTTGGTATGATTTTAAACTCTTTCTCAACAATTTATATTTGGGTTCTTTAATTTCTATTACGTTGGTGAGAGGGGCCAATTGGAACAATTTGCTATTGAAGAAAATGCCAAGTCATCAAAGTGCATTTAAGTGGCAAGGAAACAAAGATGGGAATGAGTGTTAATCAAATGATGAAGCATCCAAGGAAAGACGAGGGAACCTGTATGGGCAGCCTTCGCGGTAGCGGAACTAATGACCGCGGTCGCGACGGAATTCTGAGAAAAAACAAAGAAATTCGCCGCGAGCTTCTCCGCGACCTCACCGCGGGTGCGGACCTCCTCCGCGGTCGCGATGCTATTCTCCGCGGTCCCGGACACCTGTAATAAGGAAACGACTCTTTGTTTCCCCTGTTTTTGGCGGATTAAAACAATAGTTCGTCTTTTGTGTTGTTGTTCAGTTTTTCATCTGTTTTTTAGGGAGAGAACAATCAAAAAGAAAAAGGGTAGTTTTTATTTTAGATTATGAGGAACTAATTTCATAACTTGGTTAATCAATTGGAGCAACCTCTTCATCCATTTTGTGAGTTCAATCTTTACGTTTTGTTTGCTTGAATGTTTCATGATTCTTCATAATCTTCATGCTAGATTGTTTTGTACTTTGAGTTAATCTGATCATTTAACTTGTGGTTCCTTTACAATCTTTGCTATCTAGATAATTGTCTGCTTTGAGATTATTTAGAATTTATAGCTTTGTGCTCAATTATCACATTCTTTTGGATAGTTGTGCATAAGAGGAATCATCTCATAAACTTGTGTTTGACCGCTTGTGTGAATGCAAGTTTATCCTATTGACATCTCCTTAGTTGTTATTTAATTGTTTAATTGAATCTAGAACGCTTGGACTAGGCTGTTAAACCGTTAAGGATTGGTTAGAGCGCTCGCTTAATCTTACCACTAAGTTAGAGGAGATTGAATCTGTTGATTCGCAATAGGTCATTCAAGTAACTATAGGAATTGAGTTGTTCTATGATCAAAGTTTGAATTGGTTGTTAAGATTGATTGCCAAGCATTTGTCTATTATTTGATTACCGTTTGCTTAGTCCTTCTTAGTTATACTTTTGAGTGAAAACCCCCCCATTGTTACCACAACAACACGTTTAACCTTACCAAACCCTCCCTCCGTGGATTTCGAACCTTACTTCCTTATACTATGTCTGTGTAGGGATAGTATTGATTTATTTGCGCCGTTAGCCGATACGACTTAGGCCTCGCCAAATTTGGCGTCGTTGCCGGGGAAGGCAGCGTGTTTAGGTTGTTTATTTGTGCGTTTGTTTCTGATTTTTGGTGTGTGAACCTTTCATATGGTTCACACCCGTTCTACTAATCAAGGAGCTTTGTTTTTTGATTCAGAGATCGAAAGGACACTCTATCGCGTTGAGAAAGGAAATTCAGGATCACTTCCGTGAGTTGCCTTATTATATTGGTATTGAGGAAGAAGAGATGCCGCCAAGAGCTGATCCGACATTGAGGGAGCTTTCAGCTCCTAATCTGGACCAGGCACTGATACATATTGATTAAGTATTCAAGAGCATTCAAAGAAAGAAACAAGAACAAAGAAAGAGAACATAAAAGTTTGTATCAAACCGGTTCAATTAGATTGAACAACCACCACTTTCACTACCCAAATACCACCAATCTAAGATCAAGTTATAACAATAAGCTTCTAACTTGCATCACTTTGAGTTTCATTCACTAAATTCAACGTTAAGTGAAAGAATTAAGCAAAGATTTGAGAATGGTCTAAACTGACCGCGAAATACAATAAGCACACAGCTTAGTGTTCAAGCATAAAAGCTTCAATTTTCATTCAAATGACTTAATTCCAAAAGGAGTACAAAGCTAACTTATATGGCTACAACATGTCCAAAAATCAGCTCATTTGGACGACTTTAGCTATGCCAACTAGGCTAATAAATACAAGAAACAAAAATTACAACCATTACAGCACACTTCTAATAATTAGCTTAGCTACCCTATTGGACGAGTGAAAACAGAAAAACTACCAATTGGACATTAAAATAATATCTTAAAGTAAATATCCTCAAAATTTCAAGCCAATTGGAGAAGGAATGATCATTGCCCAAAAGAAGAAAATGAGGCTGCTGAACGTGTAACTGGCAGATTGCTTCCTTGCCATGAAGTCCTTCTTTCATTTGTTGTGGCTTCTTTCACCATGTGAACTTCACATGGCTTATACACTTCCTTAAGTCTTCATTCAGCTGAGGTGGCACCCAAAAAGCAGCAAAAACATCTCCTAAAGCTGCTTAGAAACCGGATTACAAAGGAGCTAAACTAGCTTAGCTTTAAACATGATTAGCTTAGCTTAAACATGTAATTAGGCTATTAATCACTTACTAAACTTGATTACAATACTAATGAAATTAAGGTATCATTAGTATAATTAATCTTGCTTAAGATGAGATTAACAAAAGATTAACCTAATTAAGATGCTTAAGTAGATTTTAGGAAAACCGAGCTAGTTAAGCTTGTTATCACCTTGATTAGGACAATTTAAGCCCTTAAAGACCTTAATAATCCTCAATATTAACCAAACCCAGAAATTAAACAAACTTATGATTAATTTCAAGATCAGGTCAAATGCATATGCTTCATTCTCCCCTTCTTGAAGTAAGATTCGTCCTCGAATCTTGTTCTCTTTTTCACCTGAAACATGAAATTTATTGTTAGTGCACTCCCCTTCTTGAATTCTTTCTTGGTTTTTCTTTTTTTCAGTCTTTTCTTTTATTGGTATAAGGTTTGCACTCAAATTGTTTTCATGTAGCTCACTATTTTCAGTGGATTTTGGTTTCAAAATGAATGGTTCAAGTGTAATGGATTGATGGTTTGTTTTGAGGCTATAAGTTTTTCATAACCATCATGTTGCACACGCCTATCATACATCCAAGGCCTTCCTAATAAGATTTCACAAGCCTCCATGGGTAACACATCACAAAGCACTTTATCTTCATAATAGCTGCCAAAAGAAACAAATTAGTGCTTGGTTAGAAATTTCAATTGAAGTTTCATGATTAACCCATTGAAGAAGGTAAGGTTTTGGATGCTGGATCAATGGAAGCTTCATTTCCTTAACCATGTTTAAGGACACTAGATTGGCGCAACTCCCACTATCTATCACAAGTGAACATTTCTTGCTTTCCACTTCACAACTTGTCTTGAAAATCTGCTCCCTTTTCGTGAGGCCTTTGGAGCACCCCTCTTCATGGAGTAATCTTCTTGTTATGAGTAATGGACCTTCTTGGATTGGTTCAATCACCACTTCTTCCACCTGCTCCTCTTCTTCTTGTTGCTTGGATGCTTCTTCTTCTATGGCTTGAATGTCTACAAGAGTCATGACTCTCTTGTTAGGACATTTGTTGCATAATGGCCATAGCCTTGGCATTTGTAGCACTTGACATCCTCCTTCTTTGTAAGCTTCATTTGTTCATCTTGTGGAGTGTAAGATGACTCTTCCTCCTTGTTATCTCTCCACACCATCTTCTTCTTCTTCTCCTTGATGTGTTTTTCAACTTTAAGAGCTAACTTAAAGAGTTCATCTAAGGTAGAATAAGGATGTAACTCCACCTTTCTCTTAATGTCTTTTTCTAACCTCCTAGAAATCTAGACATTGTTTGCTCCTCTCTCTCTTGTACATCAAGTTTCATTAACAACTTCTCAAACTCATGAATGTAATGTTCTACCCCTTTATGATCTTGAGATATTCGGCAATTGGTTATACAAATCAAGGGTGTAAGTAGATGGAAAAACTTCTCCCTCATTTTCTTTTTTAGCTTACTCCAACTCTTAAGTTTAGGCTTTTGTTTCTATTCTAGCTAAACAACATTCTCCCACCAAAGGGATGCATACCCCTTTAGTTAGCTACGCAACTTGAAAGCTATACATCATCATCTCTTAAGTTCAAAATTCGATCACACCTTGAAACCCACTCCAAATAAACATCTGGATTAAGGTTTCCATCAAACTCAGGAACTTCTAATTAATGTCTCTAAAATCATCTTTCTTTGTGGTTTTCTCCTAGTTCTTGAAGATTCAGAAAGAACCTCCTCACTACTATCATAAGCTACACCTTCATCCTCCACATTTTCTCTCCTTAAAGGCCTCTATACCCTTCTCTACACAGTCATCAAATTAGCCATTTGTTCACTTAAAGTGGCATTTGATTCTCCATCCCTACCATCTTGCTCATCACATTCATACCTCTTCTAAACTGATTTTCTTCACCTCCACTCATGATTGATTCAACCTCAATGAAAGTTAGGCTAGAAAGAAGAAAAGAAGTGTGTTTGGGCTTAGAATAGGTTCGGTTTTGGGGGGGAATTGTGTTTGGGTTTTGTATGTGTGTTTAATGTGTTTAAGGGATGAATTAGAATGCTCTTAATCAACCTACAGCTCTGATACCAAATGATACATATTGATTAAGATTCAAGAGCATTCAAAGAAAGAAACAAGAACAAAGAAAGAGAACATAAAGTTTGTATCAAACCGGTTCAATTAGATTGAACAACCACCACTTTCACTACCAAATACCACCAATCTAAGATCAAGTTATAACAATAAGCTTCTAACTTGCATCACTTTGAGTTTCATTCACTAATCAACGTTTAAGTGAAAGAATTAAGCAAAGATTTGAGAATGGTCTAAACTGACCGGAAATACAATAAGCACACAGCTTAGTGTTTCAAGCATAAAAGCTTCAATTTTCATTCAAATGACTTAATTCCAAAGGAGTACAAAGCTAACTTATATGGCTACAACATGTCCAAAAATCAGCTCATTTGGACGACGTTAGCTATGCCAACTAGGTTAATAAAATAGAAGAAACAAAAATTACAACCATTACAGCACACTTCTAATAATTAGCTTAACTACCCTATTGTACGAGTGAAAACAGAAAAACTACCAATTGGACATTAAAATAGATATCTTAAAGTAAATATCCTCAAAATTTCAAGCCAATTGGAGAAGGAATGATCATTGCCCAAACAGAAGAAAATGAAGGCTGCTGGAACGTGTACTGGGCAGATTGCTTTCCTTGCAATGAAGCTTCCTTCTTTCATTTGTTGTGGCTCCTTTCACCCATGTGAACTTCACATGGCTTAGTACACTTCTTGAAGTCTTCATTCAGCTTGAGGTGGCACCCAAAAACAGCAAAAACAACTCCTAATGCTAGCTTAGAAACCGGATTACATACTAGCTTAGCTATTAAAACATGATTAACTTAACTTAAACATGTAATTAGGCTAGTAATCACCTACTAAACTTGATTATCAATACTTAATGATAATTAAGGTATCATTAGTACTAATTAATCTTGCTTAAGAAGAGATTAACAAAAGATTAACCTAATTAAGATGCTTAAGTAGAGTTCTAAAAAACCGAGCTAGTTAAGCTTGTTATCACCTTGATTAGGACAATTTAAGCCCTTAAAACCTAAATATCTCAATATTAACCAAACCCAGAAATTAAACAAACTTATGATTAATTTCAAGATCAGGTCAAATGCATATGCTTCAGGCACCATTGGCCATCCAATATCCGGAGTTTGGGGAGAATGTTACTTTTGAGTTGAAGTCGGGTCTTGTTCATTTACTGCCAAGTTTCCATGGTTTAAATGGCGAAGATCCAATCAAACATCTTACGGAATCCCATGCTGTTTGTACTAGTATGCAACCAAGGGGTGTTAAGGAGGATCAAATCAAACTGCGGGCCTTTCCTTTTTCATTGACAGATAAGGCTAATGATTGGTTCTATCATCTGAGCCCCAACAGTATCAACACATGGAGGGGGATGAAGCAAGCTTTCTTTGAGAAGTTCTTTCCTTCAAGCAAGTTGAATGAGTTTAAGAGGGCCATTAGCAACATTGAGCAAGGATATGATGAGCTTCTTTATGACTACTTAGAGAGGTTTAAGAGGCTCGTTGCTTGTTGTCCTTACCATGGTTTTGCCGAGAAGGATTTTGTGCTCTACTTAGTTGTTGGGCTCCTTCCGGATGAGAGAAGGATGGTGAATGCTGCTTGTGGGGGTAACATTGATAACAAGACCCCACAACAAGCCATGGAGCTCATAAGTGAGTTTGCTGAGAGTTATCGCACTTATTCTAAGAGGAATGCTACCCGGGGTGTTAAAGCTGCAAGTTCCGAATCATCTTTGGAGTCGGAGGTTTCCGACCTTAAGAATATGTTCCGGCAATTCATGACGAGTAACAAACCTCAACAAGGGAAAGCTTGTGGAATTGGCTCCAATACCGGTCATCCTACCGATGCTTGCCCAACCTTGCAAGAAGACACTCAAGAGGTGAATGCTTTGGGCTATCAAGGAAATAGAAAGTATGATCCTTATTCCAATTCATACAATCCCGGTTGGAAAGATCATCCGGCTTTCAGTTACAAGCAAGGGAATAAAAACTTTCAAGGGAATCGAAATTTTCAAGGGAACCAAAATTTTCAACAAGGAAATCGACCTCCTCCATTCAAGCAACCATATCAACCTCAAGGGCAATCATCTAGCTCTAAATCCATGTCCACTGAAGATATGATCAAAGCCTTGACTAAGAATGTGACTACCATGCAGTCCAATATGGTGCAATTTCAACAAGAGACCAAGTCAAGCATTTACAACTTGGAGACACAAGTGGGCCAAATGTCTAGTGTCATGAATAGGCTTGTGGCCCAAACTTCTGGAAAATTGCCATCTCAAACCGAGGTGAACCCCAAGAAGAATCTGAGTGTTGTGACATTAAGAAGTGGCAAGGAGCTTATTGATCATGCGCCCGAAAAGGGCAAGGTTGTGGAAGAGCAGACAAGAGTTGAAGATGAGGAGGTGGAGGTTCTTACTCCTTCCAAAGAGGTGGAAGAAGTGGTGAGTCCTAGCTCTCACCAAGAGGTAAAATCTTTCCCGGATTACAAACCGACGCCCCCTTTTCCCGATGCACTTAAGGACAATCGTAAGCTTGATTTATCTAAGGATATTTATGAAACATTTAGCCAATGTAATGTGAATATTCGTTTGTTGCAATTGATTAAAACTGTGCCTTTGTATGCTAAGTGGTTAAAGGAGATGTGTTCAATTAAGAGGAAAAGTAGTGTTAAAGGGAAACAAACAGTTAAGGTTAGTGAACATGGGTCCGTTGTTTTCCAAAAGAGAATGCCAAAGAAATGTGATGATCCGGGCATGTTCACTATTCCTATAACTCTTGGTGACACTAAAATTAATAGGGCCATGCTAGATTTAGGAGCCTCAATCAATGTGCTTCCTTATTCTTTGTATGAGTCCTTGACACTTGGTGATTTGCTTCCTACCAATGTTGTTATCCAACTTGCGGATATATCCACTTCCATTCCTAGAGGTGTAGTTGAAGATGTTCTTGTGGTAGTTGATAAGTTGACTTTTCCTGCTGATTTTTATGTGATAGATATGGAGCATGATAAGCATTCGGCCCCTATTCTTTTAGGGAGGTTGTTCTTGAAAACGGCTAAGACTAAGATTGATTGTGACACCTATTCTTTGGCCATGCAGTTTGATGGTCAAATCATAGAGTTTAATATGTATGATGCCATGAGATACTTTAATATTGAGGATCATTCTCTCTGTGCCATTGATGTGTTTGAGCCATGTGTTCAAGGTGTGTTTGATGTCTTACGTGATGATGATTTGCAAAGTGTTTTGGACTTTAGTTTGAATGCTGATTCTTTGGAGTTTTGTTTGCCAGATAATGTGCTTGAAATTGTTGTTGAATTGAATGAGCTTTCCAAACTCCCTTTGAATCCTTCAAACTATAAGCCCATGCCGCTTACTGTGCCTAGCACAAGACCGCTTCCTTCTGTTGTGCAGGCCCCCGATGTTGAGCTCAAAACTCTCCCGGGGCATTTGAAGTTTGTCTTCCTAAGTGAGAAAGAGATTTTGCCAGTTATCATTTCCACAAGTTGACCTTGGAACAAGAGAGCAAGTTGGTGGAGGTGCTCAAGGAGCATTCGACGGCGATTGAGTGGTCAATTGTGGACATCCGTGGCATTAGTCCATCCACATGTATGCATAGGATCTTATTGGAAGATGAAGCTAAGCCGGTGAGGCAACCTCAAAGGCATTTGAACCCACCCATGATGGAGGTGGTAAAGAAGGAGGTAATAAATTGTGTCAAATGGGTATTATTTACCCCATCTCCGATAGTAAATGGGTAAGTCCTATGCAAGTGGTGCCAAAGAAAGGTGGTGTCACAGTGATTCCTAATGCAAATGGCGAAATGGTATCCACCCGAACTCAAACCGGGTGGAGGGTATGTATTGATTATTGCCGTTTGAATTTAATAACTAGAAAGGATCATTTTCCCCTTCCCTTTATTGACCAAATGCTTGTGCGACTTGCAAGGAGGGCTTTCTATTGTTTCCTTGATGGGTACTCAGGCTATTTTCAAGTGCCCATTGCTCCGGAGGACCAGGAAAAGACAACATTTACATGTCCCTTTGGCACCTTTGCGTATCGGCGCATGCCTTTTGGACTTTGTAATGCCCCTGCCACCTTTCAAAGGCGTATGGTAAGTATTTTCTCTGACTTTGTGGGGGAGTTTCTAGAGGTTTTCATGGATGATTTCACCGTTCATGGTGACTCTTTTGACCAATGCTTGTACCATTTGTCCCTTGTCTTGAAACGTTGTATTGAGTCTCATCTTGTGTTAAATTCTGAGAAATGTCATTTCATGGTTGAGCAAGGCATAGTGTTGGGGCATGTTGTTTCATCTAGGGGGATAGAGGTGGATAAAGCAAAGATCGATGTGATTCAATCTCTTCCCTACCCCACTAGTGTCCGTGAAATCAGGTCTTTCCTTGGTCATGTCGGTTTTTACCGGAGGTTCATAAAATATTTTTAAGGTGTCCTCTCCCTTGTGCAAGTTGTTGCAAAAAGCTGTTAATTTTGTGTTTGATGATGCTTGTAAGAAGGCCTTTGACTCTTTAAAAGAGAAGCTTACTTCGGCCCCTGTCATTCAAGCCCCCATTTGGTCTCTCCCTTTTAAGATAATGTGTGATGCAAGTGATTATGCCGTGGGGGTGTTTTGGGTCAAAAGAGTGGTAGAGCGTCTCATGTAATACATTATGCATCTATGACATTGAATGGGGCTCAAAGAAACTATACCACCACGGAAAAAGAAATGTTAGCTGTTGTTTTTGCGATTGAAAAATTTCGGTCCTACTTGCTTGGGACCAAGGTCATTGTGTACACCGACCACACAGCTATTAGATACTTGATGGCAAAGAAAGAAGCCAAACCCCGCCTCATTCGGTGGGTTTTGCTTCTTAGTGAGTTTGAGGTGGAGATTAAAGACAAGAAAGGAGTTGAAAATCTTGTGGTTGATCATTTAAGCCGTCTTGTCCATGATGAGGACAAACCCCACTCTCAAGAGGCTATTCTTGGAGAGTTTCCGGATGAAACCTTGTTTTCTATCCGTGATGTCCGTCCTTGGTTTGCTAACATTGTGAATTTTCTTGTTTCTCATGAGTTTCCCCCCAGGTTTACTAAGGTGCAAAAGGATAAGCTACGAAGTGATGCAAGATACTATGTTTGGGATGATCCATACCTTTGGAGACATTGTGCCGATCAAATTGTCCGGAGATGCATTCCGGAAAGTGAGGTAGCCTCTATTCTTGAATTTTATCATGCTCATGCATGTGGTGGGCGTTTTGGAGCCAAGAGAACAACGCGAAAGGTACTTGATTGTGGATTCTTTTGGCCAAGTCTTTTTCGTGATGCCTATGCTTTTTGTAAAGTTTGTGACAAGTGTCAAAGAGTTGGGAATATCTCCCAACGGAATGAAATGCCCCAAAATTCTCTTCTCTATTGTGAAATCTTCGATGTGTGGGGCATTGATTTCATGGGCCCATTTCCCAACTCTAGTGGAAATCTTTACATTCTCCTTGCGGTGGACTACGTTTCCAAGTGGGTGGAAGCGAAGGCCACCAAGACTAACGATGCTAAAGTTGTGGCAGTTTTTGTAAAGTCACAAATTTCTCTCGTTTGGTGTACCCGTGCTATGATTAGTGATCAAGGCACTCATTTTTGCAATCGGACCATTGAAGCTTTGATGAGGAAGTATGGAGTTACTCACAAGGTTTCAACACCCTACCATCCTCAAACAAATGGTCAAGCGAGGTGTCTAATAGGGAAGTTAAGTCTATTTTGGAAAAGACCGTGAATCCCACCCGCAAGGATTGGAGTTCCCGTCTTGAGGATGCATTGTGGGCTTATCGGACTGCCTACAAGACCCCTATTGGCATGTCTCCATATCGGTTGGTTTTCGGTAAGGCGTGTCATTTGCCTGTGGAGTTAGAGCATAGAGCTTATTGGGCATCAAGCAACTGAATATGCGCTTTGATGGAGCCGGAGACCATAGGAACTTCAGTTGCAAGAGTTGGAGGAAATCCGCCGAGAGTCCTATGAGAATGCAGCCATCTACAAGGAGAAGACAAAAGCTTGGCATGACAAAATGATTATGCGGAAAGAGTTCAAGGTGGGTGACAAGGTACTTCTCTACCAATCCCGCTTGAGATTATTTCCGGGTAAGCTTCGATCCCGTTGGGATGGTCCTTTTGTATTTGTTAAAGTCTACCCTCATGGTGCAGTTGATATCCGAAGTTTGAGTACGGATAGTGTTTTCAAACTGAATGGCCAAAGGCTTAAGCCTTATTTTGAATTTGCGAAAGTGGAGGATGTAGAGTTTTTGGAACTCTATACCCCTCGCTATGAGTAAAACTTTTTGTGCTTGCATGATGTCGAGCTTCCGACTTTAAACTAAGCGCTTCATGTGAGGCAACCCGTGATTTAATTTGGTTTGATTTCATTTTTAGATGATTAGTAATGTTTGGTTTTTGTGTGTTCTTGGTGTTTGTGTTTTTGACTTTTGTAGGTGTACATTTGGGCGCTAAGAAGGGAGTAGGAAGGAGTGCGTTTCATCCAAAAAAAAAAAAAAACACACAAGGGGAGATTTGGAGTTTTTGCCGAGAGCAATTCCGCGGGGGAGCCGCGACCGCAGTCGCCCTCCGCGGGCGCGACGAAAGGATCCGCGGGCACGACCCGTAAAATAGAAAAAACCCGCAAGCGATTCCGCGATCGCTGAACGCCTCCGCGGGCGCGGACCTTTTCTCCGCGGTCGTGGACCCGCGTATTTCCGCCATGTTTGCTTTTTGTTCGCCCTTTTTCTCTTTCTTCCTCCTTCCCTCAATTTCCACTCTCTCTCTCTATTCTCACAACTCCTCTCACAACTCCTCATCCCCTTTCATCTCTCTTCAATTCTTTCATTCAAATTCCTCTCTTTCACTCATTCAATCCCTTTTTCTCACTCTATCATCTCATTTCCCACTCAATTCTCTTCAAAAATCTCCACTTTTCTTTTGTTTTTACAACATCTATTGAAAACCCTAAAATTTGGGGGTTTTTGATTCTTGGAGTTTTTGGGCAATTAAAGGAGCATTCTTGGGGTGTTGTTCTCACTTGGGTACTTGGTCAACCACTCTATTGATTCTTCAATAAGGTAAAACTTCAATTCTTCACTCTCTTTTTGGAAGTTGCCTTCATTTTTCGTTGTGGTTGATTGCTTGTTGAGATTGTGGTGGATTGTTGTGTTTAGACTTTTTGTGGTTGTGTTGACATTGTTGGGATTGAATTTGTGAATTTTGGAGTGAATTGTTGGAGTTTGATTTGAGAAGTTGAGGGTGGAATTGTTGTTTGACTTACTTGGGTTGTCTTGGTGAGATTTGTGGTTGCTATACAATGGTGAGAAAGCGTGGTCGTGCCCAAAGTTCCAATGAGCCTGAGGCTCATGAGGAACCTGTTGCTAGTGAGGTGATAATTGACACTATGGGTTTGACTGGACTAAATCGGGAGCAAAAGGTTACTTGGAAAAATCTTAGTCGATCAAAACGAGTTGTCCAATGTACCAAGTTTATTGACACTAATTTCTTGGCTCAGTTGGGACTGTTAGATGGATTTCGAGAGATGATGGGTAGAGCCGGATTGTTGGGCATGCTTGATTATACACCTCGCACTTATAAGAGGTGTGTTTATGAATTTTTATCCATTCTCACCTTGGTGAAGCATAGGGGAGACACCCGTATTCGATTTAGAATGCATGATCGAGTTCGTGATATTTCTATAAGCCAAGTTCGAGAGGCTTTTGGTTGGGTCGCTCCCTCAAGCGACAACCCTTTTGTCCCCATGGGTGTTCCGTCTGAGGAGGTTCGTACCTTTTGGTATCGCATTTATGGGTTACCCCTTAGCAATGGCGATGAGAAGATCAGTAGTATCCGTCACCCTGGTCTACGCATGGCTGCTTATTTCCTAGGCATGACTATCTTTTGCAAGGGTGAGACGGGGAAATTGAACCAATTAGAGATGTGCTATCTTCGTGCCTTGCTTCCGGGTACTGTTGGTATTCCGGATTGGGCTGACCTGTGGCTTAAGTCTTGCATTGATGTGCGAACCAAGTTGCACTAGTAGAATAAATGCTATTTGTTGCGGTGGCATTGCTGCGGTTTTAACCATACGCCGTAATATATCATGTAAAAAAATGTAAAATATGAAATAAAGATATTGCTGCGGTTTTTGCTTACAACCGCGGCAATATAGTGTAAGCAGAAAAAATTTTGAAAATAGTTGACTATTTGACCAAATATATTGCTGCGGTTTTTGATAAAAACCGCAGCAATTCAAAAAATATTTAAAAAAATATATGTAAAGGCGTGGTTTCACTTAGGGTTTCACTTAGGATTTTTTTCATCTCTCACTCCTTTCATCTCCAACGCCTCTCTCTCTCTCCTCTCTCTCTCTCTCCTCTCATCTCACACCTCAATCCTTTCATCTCTCAGTCGCCTCTCTCTCTCCTTCTCTCATCCTATCTCTATCCTTCACCTCGTCGCCATCATCAACCTTCTCTCTCCTTCGTCGCCGTCGGAAATGGTTCGAAGTAGTTTAGTTTCGTGTCTTACTCAAAGATCTCGAAACTTTTTCGCACAAATTTCAGTTTAACTCAAAGATCCTCTCTCTCCTCTCAACACAGTGTTCAATTCCGCCAGTGTTGAAGGTTTTTCCTGCTTCTTCTTCATCTCGCACTTTTTGTCTCTTTCTTTCATCGCCATTTTTTTTTATCTCTCTCCTCAAGATTTTTGATCTATAATTTGCCCTATTTTTGTTAAACTGTAACCCTCTGATTTTTTTTACATCTCGCGCTTTGATTCGTCGGCTGTCTTTTCTTTTTTGGGTCAGGCTTTTGGGCTTCACACGCAGCCAGCCCAGCGCATAAATAAGAGTGCTCGACTGTATTCACGAGTTTTGACGTCGCCCGTTGTTCGCCGTCGATAGTTGTTCGCCGGCGACAGTTGTTCGTCGTCGACCATTCGTTTGCCGTAGCGTTCGATTTTTGTAATTATTTGTGTAATTGTTGTTATTTTCAGATCTATAGTTTTGTAGTATATAATTATTTGTTTTGTAGTATATAATTATTTGGAGTTACGTAGTATATAATTGTTATAATTTCTTTTCAAATTTGCTATTTTTTTGGTACTATAATTTTGCCTTTTTGTCATTAGTTTTAATTAGTAGTGTTTTATTTTCTTTTTGCCTTTTTGTCTTCCGAATTTGATGGCAAAATGCAAAAAAAAAAAAAAAAAAAAAAATTTTTTTTACCTGTACAGTACCTATTGCTGCGGTTTTCTCCAGAAACCGCATCAATATGCTTTCTAAATCTGATATAAAATAAATATATTGTTGCGGTTTGACCTAAAAACCGCAGCAATATTTGTTGATATTGCTGCGGTTTTACCTATTGCTGCGCCCTTAATTGCTACGCGCCCAAAACCGCAGCAATAGGGCACTTTTTAACCGCAGCAAATAGCATTTATTCTACTAGTGTTGGGTGGCCACCTAAGCATGGGAGGTATGATTACACACTAGATTACGCGGTTGGGTTATGCTCGTAATAATGCTTGTGATCCGGTGTCTGATAAGTTTCTATTGTTTAATGCCCTCACATTGTTGAAGATGAACATGTTAAAGAGTTCTGATGGTCCCCCTTTTCAGATTCATTGTGGTGATGGTTTTATTTTCCTTCCTTGGGAGCATTTTCCTTTTGGCCCCACTGTGGCCGATTTCTTTATTAGGCCCGAGGTAGGCGGTGGGATTTTGGATGAGATGGATGAGGATGATGAAGGTGATGGGGATTATGATATGGAGATGGAGCAAGGAGACGGAAGTAGGCTTTCCTTTATTGAGGAACAGTTGCAGGCTCTTACCCTCCAGGGTAATGCTACCATGGGCTACATGAGGCATTTGGATGCTTTCTTTCAGCAGCAGTATGGTGGTAGCTATGTTCCATATGGTGATTTTCCTGGTGGAGCATCTGGCTCCGGTGCCTCCGGTAGCGGTGCGGCATATCATGGTGATCCCTAGAGGTTTGTTTCTCCCTATTGCTTGATATTTTGATTTTCTTACACATTTGGGACAATGTGTCCTTTAAGCATGGGGGAGAGGAGTTATTGATGATGTGTTTATATTGTAAATATTTGTCTTTCATTTCATATTTCATTTCGTATTATCATAAAAAAAAAAGAAAAAAAAAACACAAAAACAAAGAAAAAAAAAAGAAAAAAAAAAAGAAAAAGAAACAAAAGCAAAAGCAAGAAAAGAAAAAAACGAGTGGCTAGGTGAAAACCCGGAAGGGCGCCTAGGCAAAAGGAGAGGACTCGGATGTCACTTATTTTTCGAAGTGGGTGGCATAGGAAGGGTGTTTGAAGCGGCGTTTGGGTAGGTCACTCATTGTTGAAATAAGGAGGTTGTGGTTTAGATGGTGGTAGGTTAGAAAGCCTCTTGTTTTTCATCTTAGAGACATAAGGGGAGTCGGAGGTGTTTAAAGAGGTAAGCTTTTGGGTTGAAGGTGCTATTCCAACCCAAAGCTTCATTTTAAGGGAGTAGTGTGTGAGTTGAGCTTGGGGGATTTAGGACATGTTAGCTCCCTTGCTTTTTGGTTTGTTGTGTAACTTAGCTTGGGTGTGTTGAGGTCATTTCCACCCCAAGTTAACTATCTTTGTGGATTGTGGAGCGATAAGATGGCTAGAGTTTTGATGCGTTGAGATTACTTCCGCTCAAACTTTAGCTAGTTGCGATTGATCACTTATTCGCTTTTGATTGGAGTAGTGGTGTTAGGTTTGTATTTTATGTGAATTTCTCCATGCTTTTCTTGATAGACCTTGGAGATAGAAAGGAGTTAGGATTTTACTCGAGGACGAGTAAAGGTCTAAGCATGGGGGAATTTGATATGCCATGTTCATATGGCATTTTTCAGTACTTAATTGGCTATTTTTGTGTGGACTTGAACATGTTTTGGTATGATTTTGAAGTCTTTCTCAACAATTGGTATTTGGGTTCTTTAATTTCTATTATGTTGGCCGGTGAGAGGGTCCAATTGGAACAATTTGCTATTGAAGAAAATGCCAAGTCACAAACTCAAGTGTGCAAGTGGAATAAGTCATCAAAGTGCATTTAAGTGGCAAGGAAACAAAGATGGGAATGGGTGTTAATCAAATGATGAAGCATCCAAGCAAAGACGAGGGAAGCTGTACGGGCAGCCTCCGCGGTCGTGGAACTAATGACCGCGGTCGCGACGAAATTCGGAGAAAAAACAAAGATATTCGCCGTGAGCTTCTCCGCGACCTCACCGCAGGCGCGGACCTCCTCCGCGGTCGCGATGCTATTCTCCACGGTCGCGGACACCTGTAATAAGGAAACGACTCTTCGTTTCCCCTGTTTTTGGTGGATTAAAACAATAGTTCGTCCTTTGTGTTGTTGTTCAGTTTTCATCTGTTTTTAGGGAGAGAACAATAAAAAAGAAAAGGGGTAGTTTTTATTTTAGATTATGAGAAACTAATTTCATAACTTGGTTAATCAATTGGAGCAACCTCTTCATCCATTTTGTGAGTTCAATCTTTACCTTTTGTTTGCTTGAATGTTTGATGATTCTTCATAATCTTCATGCTAGATTGTTTTGTACTTTGAGTAATCTGATCATTTAACTTGTGGTTCCTTTACCATCTTTGCTATCTAGATAATTGTCTGCTTTGAGATTATCTAGAACTTTGTGCTCAATTATCACATGCTTTTGGATAGTTGTGCATAAGAGGAATCATCTCATAAACGTGTGTTTGACCGCTTGTGTGAATGCAAGTTTATCCTATTGACATCTCCTTAGTTGTTATTTAATTGTTTAATTGAATCTAGAACGCTTGGACTAGGTTGTTAAACCGTTAAGGATTGGATTAGTGCGCTCGCTTAATCTTACCACTAAGTTAGAGGAGATTGAATCTGTTGATTCGCAATAGGTCATTCAATTAACTATAGGAATTGAGTTGTTCTATGATCAAAGTTTGAATTGGTTGTTAAGATTGATTGCCAAGTATTTGTCTATTATTTGATTACCGTTTGCTTAGTCCTTCTTAAGTATACTTTTGAGTGAAAACCCCCCTCATTGTTACCACAACACACGTTTAACCTTATCAAATCCTCTGTCTCCGTGGATTCGAACCTTACTTCCTTATACTACGTCTGTGTAGGGTAGTATTTATTTATTTGCGCGTTAGCCGATACGACTTAGGCCACGCCAGATGTATCGTCAATGACATGATTTAGAATATCATCTACTAAATCTGTGGAAGTGTCACCCTCCATGTACGAATCATACATTTGATTGTATAATTCATCAAATGTGTTGGGAGGGTCAAAATATGACATATCACTATGCCTTGAGGTTTAGGATTGGAGAGAAATTGTGGATAGTTTGCTATGAGAATCGGAGTTCAGGAATGGGTAAATATATAGAAGTTGTGGAAGTTAATAATTCAATCACTATAATGAGTACTACAACAATAATGCACCGATCTTTGGTATAATTATTCAAAAAATAGTGCAATGATGGAGGCTTGGAATGACAACTCACTTAAATTTAACTCAGTTCACCATTACCGTTTTCATTATTTTAATTAATAATATTACTAATAATTATCATACTTAACGTCAATAATCAAAATAAGTACTTATTATAAATATTAAGAAGTAACATAATCAGAGAACATTGCTAGCATGGGAAAAGCTTTTTGAACATAAAAATGATGGAGGCTTGGGGTTTAGGAATGTGAAGATTTGGAACATTGCTAGCATGGGAAAAAATGTGTGGGTCATTTTTTCCAAGCAAGACAATGTTTGGATTAAATGGGTTCATTCAGTTTACATCAAAAACTCAGATTGGTGCCAGCTGGTACTGGAAGAAGATATGTCAAGTGAAGGACATAATAAAACATGTTATACAAGATATGAGTTGAATGCTATGAGTAGTTATTCAGTGAAGGCAGTGTATGGGAAGCTTAGGGGTGAACAAGAGAGAGTGGTATGGGGGAAGTATGTATGGAATAGGTTAAGTTTACCTAAAAATAGATTCATACACTAGCTTGTTGTTCAAGGAAAGCTGCAAACTACACAGAGGCTTAAGCAAATTGGAGTCAGTGATAATGATTTGTGTTTGATATGTGGTTTGCAGACTGAAGCACATCAACACCTATTCTTTAAGTGCAAATTTAGTACTGAATGTTTGCAGGGGATCAAGAACTGGTTGAGAGTTAATGCTGGTGCTTTGGAGTTACATCAAATCTGCAGATGGGTTAGAAGGGGAGCTCAAAATCTAAATTCCAGAAGTAAGTGATATTGGCTAGGATTGCTGCTGTCCTTCATCATGTATGGAGATCCAAAAATGAATGTTACTGGCATCATAAGGTTGATACCATCAGTAGTAGCATAAATAGGATTAAAAGTGAAATGAAGATTAGAATAATTGTTGTTATGCCTCACAAAATAACTAATAGATATATGCAGTGGTTTTTGTCTCTATAGATGATGTATAGTTCACTGTTTGCCTGCTCTTGTTCAAAAAGTCAAACCTAGTTGGTTTGTTTGACTTGAGTTAGGCTAGGACATATGGAGATGTATGTTTTCTTGAATGAAATCTTACTTATTTAGCACAAAAAAAAAAACATAAGTTCATGAAATAAAAACATGCTTAACTGAAACATAGCTACAACATATTAAAATAACATAAATAAACATTAATAAACATAATCAAATTTAGCAAGTTGAAAGCAATCTATTCGTCAAAAGTCCATTCATATTTTTCCGCAAGTGCTTGCAATTTCTTCTCACGAATCTTTCTTTGCAAAGGAGCCATCTTAGTGACATTGGCACAAAGTAGTTGATTTTCGAGTTCTTGTTCTTTCAAATTTGCCATACGACTCATTGATTGTGCACGTGACTCTTCAAACTCATCTTTCCTATTTTAAAACTTCATTTTGCTTAATGAAAGACTCTTGCCAACATGCATTATCACATAAACATCACCACAAGACGCTTACCTCGAAATCCATAATCCAAAATACCATTATACATTTCCCTCCACAAAATAAATTCCCTTCCGTAAACATCCCACAAAATCCAACATATCATTATCCATTTCCCTCCACAAAATAGATTTCCTTCCATAAATATCTTCTCCTTTTGGCAAGAATTATGAAAAAATTAAAAAGATCTTTTGGACAAAATATACTTCGAAAACATTTTCTCCTTCATTTTCATTTCTTATCCTTTCCATTTTCGGAGTGAGTACTAAGTCAATATGTCCTTGTCAAACATGGTAATCAAGAAAATGTATCCAATAGCTCGTTAACGTGCGCGAAAGTCTCGATCTGTTCCAGCAGCTGAAACATAGTTAATTATTAAAGCAAACATGGGTGATGAAAATATCATTAAGCTGAACAATGTCATCGAACGAATGGCTCAGAACTTGGAGGAGGTCTCTCTCCGTCTGCACCAAGTTGAAAGTGGTGAAAATCTTACATTCAACAAACAAATGGAAAATATTGTTCAAAAAATCACCAATAAGGAGTCCTACTTAGATTTCGATGTGAACAACAAATTCAAGGGAAAGCTGCCTGAAAAATTTTCCACAAGTGACTTTCCTATGTTCAAACCTACTAACAATCCCAAGTACCACTTGAGGAAGTTCAACACCACTATGATCATTAAGTTTGTGGACCCTGAATTTTATCCAACGGTATCCCCGATGTCGTTGGACCCTGCCTTTCAAAACTGCTTCTACGCCATGGACTCCAAACATGTTGAAATATGGGGTGATATCACTAGAGATTTCATGAAGCAATATGAATATAACACTGTAATCCAAACCTAACTAAGGGAACTGGAATTACTAAAGCAGGATAACAATGAAAGCTTTACCACCTACCTTGATAGCTGGAGGGAAAAGTCTTCTTACAGACAAGGACCTCGCCCGCATCTTCGTCAACAACTTTTTGCCTAAGTACAAAACTCATCTCAAGTATTTAGGTATCGAGAATATTACTAAGCAACACGAAATAGGTGTGCACATCGAAGATGACTTGTTGACAAATGCCCAAAATGACTATCATTATAAGGGCTATAATAACAACAGGAAGAATGATTACAGATCCACTTCTAAAGCTGGAGAGGTGAACCTTCTTGAGGCATCCCACAAACCCTTCTAGCGGAATTTCAGGAGGATATTTACTCCAATAGGCATGTCGTATGCCACCACTTTTAACCACCTCCATTTAAAGGGTGCTCTATTTCCCATTGGACTGACTCCCGGTCTAGCAGAAAGTATGAGAAAACTAAACTGGGACAAGAATGCTTACTGCAAGTACCATAGAGGGAATGGTCACAAAATGGAGAACTGCTAATAACTGAAGCACGTCACTCAAGATATGGTTGATGAAGGTAGACTCCTCATTTCACTTGTGGGGAAGAAGATAATAATCAAGATAGGCCACTAATCCAAGTTCTAGTTATCTTTAAGAATCAATGCTGTTATGATCCATCCTGCCTGATCCTACCAATAGGGGATCTTGTCCCCACTACTATCATTGCTGAAATGATACCAGATATCAATGCTATTTAGGATAGTGAGGAGGAAGACGAGTATGTCACTGCAAAAAGCTATTACATCCGTGGAACAGGCATCCCTCCACCTCCGAGATTATATGCCGATGGAGAAATCGTTGATTCTCAAACTGATCGCATCACTTTATCAATGTATTTGTACAAAATCGATGAGAAGGAATCCGTACTACTCCTTACAGAAACTGGAAGGTTAACTCAACCAGTTCAAGACAACCCTTCCAAATTATCTGCATCTCCTGAAGAGTTACTTCACAAAGAGAAACTCTCATTCAATAACTCATGAAGACGAAATCCGGAATTAATATTTGGCAATTGATAGCTTCCTCTCATGAGCATCGCATGGCATTACTAAATGCCCTCACAAAGATGAATGTGTCATCTGACACCTCACATGAAAGATTGGTCTATTTCTTAACTACTGATAAGCCATTCCAAGAAAGTATTATTTCCTTTACTGATGACCTTCAATTTGAAGGAAACAAGTAGAATAAGGCTCTGTGTCTTACTATAGCATGCATGAGTATGAATGTCTAAATGAAATTAGTGGATAATGGATATGCAATTGCGCCACATAGGCTTCAAAGATAAGGATTTCAATCCTTCTCTTCAAGGGATCTGAGAATATGATAATTCCCGTCATCAATCCTTAGGAATTATAGCCCTACACATCTCTGCAGGGTTTACAGAAAATCACACAATCTTCTATGTCATTGATATCAAGGCCTCATTTATCCTATTGTTAGAACAATCATGGTTTCATGAGCTTGGTGCAGTCCCATATACCTTGCATCAAAAGGTCAAGATGATTGTAGACGACATTCCCATAACTCTCGATGGCTTTGTAATGAAGGTACAATCAGTCGACAAACCTCTCATTCACATAGACCATGATGAAGAGGATGAGGATCTTTGAGGATTCGTTCCCGAAGAGGTAACCCACATTGACGCGGACTTAGTGCCCTTTGAATTTGATTGGCTCTCTAATCTAGCAGTCAACTACATCAAGCGCATGAAAGGACACTTCCCAAGCCTGTAACTAGGTAGTAAGAAGTCTAGAGCACCTCTTGTCACTGATTCTAAATTTATGGAAAATTTGTTACACATAATGAAGCCAGATGTGGCTCTAAAAATTAAAGAAGAAGTCATTAAGCAACTTAATGTAGGTTTCATATAAGAGTAGAAAATTATCCTGACTAAATCGCTAACGTTCTGCATGTGCACAAAAAGGATGGAGGAGTTCAGATGTGTGTAACTATAGAGACCTCAAGAAAGCATGTCCTAAAGACGACATTCTCATTCCTCCCATAGACATCCTAGTAAACAACACCGCCAATCATGCCCTTCTCTCCTTTATGGATGGGTATGCATGGTACAATCAAGTAAAAATGGCCGAAGAGCATATGGAAAAGACTACCTTCATCACACTGTGGGGAACCTTTTGCTATAGCATTATGTCTTTCGGGTTAAAAAACGATGGCACCACTTATCAAAGAATCGCAACTACCCTTCTCCCTGACATGATGCATAAAAGGGTAAAACTCTACGTAGATGACATGACAACTAAGTCCAAGGATGGGGAGGGACACCATATCGCCCTTGAAAAGTTTTTCATGAGACTTCATAAATACAATATGAGTCTTAGTCCACAAAATTGCACCTTTGGGGTCACTTCCGGGAAACTCCTAGGTTATGTCATCAGTTCTAGAGGTATTTTAATTGACCATACTAAAAAAACGGCCATTATGACCATGCCTCCGCCTAAGAATGAAAAATAGATAAGGGATTCTTAGGTAAAATCAAGTACATCAGTAGATTCATCTCTAAATTGAACACGGTGTGTGATCCCAGCTTTAATAAGCTTAAGAATATTGAGTGGAATGAGGATTGCCAAAAAGCCTTTGCCAAAATCAAAGAGTATTCATCCATTCCACTTGTCTTAGCACCTACCTTGTCAAACATACCTTTAAGGTTTTATCTGACCGTGACTAAAATCATAGTTGGGGCTATGTTAGCACAAGAAGTGGAGGGGAAAGAGTTACTACCTTAGTATAAAGCTCTTAGACTACGAATCCCGCTATACCCCTTTAGAAAAGTTTTTCCTCGCGCTAGTCTAGGCAACTAAAAAGCTTTGACATTATATGCTTACTTACATAATCCATATAGCGTCACGACTAGATCGTCTTAAATTCTTGTTTGAAAGTCATCCGTTAATGGTATAATTTCCCGCTGGGTAGTAATGCTGGCCAAATTTGACATAAAATTCATTCCTCACAAATCCATTAAAGGTAACGTTGTATCGGACTTCTATGTCGATTTCCCAGTAGACGAATGAATACCTTATTATGACAGAAGATGAATGTTGGGCACTATTCTTCGATGGTGCTTCCAATCAAAACGAATGTGGCATAGGGGTTCCTTTGGTATCACCTAAACGCGAACACACTCCTCTCTCTGTTAAACTCGACTTCGATGCTACTAACAACACAATCGAGTAAGAAGCATGTATCATACGATTTCGGGCTGCAGTATCCCTCGACATTAAGCAATTAAGGGTATATGGTGATTCGTATTTGATTATCAATCAAATCTCCAGATGATGAAAAGTAAAAAATGAAAGACTCTTGCAAAGCCCATTTGGAAGCCATAATCGAGCAAATACCTGAAATACATTTCACATACATTCCCCGACAAAAAAACCAGTTTGCTAACGCTTTGGCTCGCCTAGCCTGTATGATTAGGACTCCTCGCACCATGCTAGAAATGCCCCTTGTCATTAAGAGAAGGCAAGAACTCGATACTAAATATAATCCTATTCCTTATGAACCTTGGTTTACTAACATTCTCAACTACCTAACTAAGAAATAATATCCTCCTAGAGCTTCAACAAGAGCCCATTGTGCTTTAAGGCTCTTAGCCTCTCGATATGTTGAATATAATAGGATATTGTACAAAAAGAATACCACAAGGCGCCCACTTGGTTTTAATCGATAAACTAGACACCACAACCGTTATGGATCAAGTCCATAGTGGAATATGTGGCATACACATGAATGGAAGCATGTTATTAAAAAAGATCATTCACTTAGGCTATAACTGGACCACAATGGAAAAAGATTCCTATTTAGATACGTAGGCAACCTTAGTCAAGGTTGGACCTTTTTAATAATTAAAACCTCCTTCGATCCATTGGAGTCTAACATAAGCTTAATAAATAACAAGAAAACAATAAGATGAGCACCTGCACCAAACGCATGGAAGCTGCGTCTAGCGCAATACAGTGTGCCAAACGCACCCGGTCATGTAATTGACTCGATCGTTCTTCCAATATTCGCTACGATGTTAAACTACGTTAATATATATGTGTTTCGGCATATTTAGGCTCACATCGGTCTAAATAAAAAATAAATTTTGTTTTTATTAATACCGCTCAAGTACCCTAAAATGACTATGTGGCACACAAGCCTTATTGAAAGAAAAAAATTAACACTGAAAAACAATAACTAAAAAGCAAATATATTATAATAGGGGACATTGTTGCAATCAGTCCTTCTTTTCTTTCCCCTACTTAGCTTCTCCCGCTTCCTTTCCTTAGGCAGAAGTTTCTCCATTTTCCATTTGCAGCTTTGGTCTAGGAGTCTTCCATTTTTCCCATAACACCATCCTTTCTTTCCCTTTTCCCAGAGGAGTGTCTGTCTGTCGAGTCATCTTGTCTGCGTCAGTCATTTTGTTGGTGCCACCCGTGGTCCAAATCTCTCCTGCAATAATATTATCTTAGGCCCTAAACGATCATTCACAGAAGAAGTTCTAGCAGCAAGTTTAGGGTCTTTCCTCTTTGTACATATATGGGTTCACAACTGGCTTCCTCCTCATCTCATCCCTATTCCCAAATTTTTTCGCCACAGTACGTGGAGTAAACTTCAACTTTTTAGCCACTTCAGAGGATTCCTTCTCCATCATCTACTTCCTAATAGCAGGGTTCTGAGTCAGAATCCACACTATATAACTCTTGGAGACTTTCTTACATTCTAGCCTTTTTTGGGTATACCAAATAGGACGCTTAGCCCAATATTTCCCTGACTTTCTAATCCCACCCCAAGTTAAACCATATATCTTAGGAGGAATAGTATCCTCTACAGGAATCAAATAGCGGTAACCATATTGTCTCACTGCCCTCACGGAAAATAGTATGTCATCGTGTACAGGGTACACACCCTCATGTATGGTGAATCTCCATGACCACCTACCATAGAGCTAATCCCCCATCATGACAATACCCGTCCGACGCTCGGCTCGTCATTATGATGATTCATCGCCTCCTCTTTCAATTTCAAGTCTTGGTTGCAACGGAAGGGCATACCTCAAGGAGAAAGGTTCCCAGAAAGAGAACTGAAGAAGAAGATTGATTGAATATTGAGGAATTGGACTTAGCATTCTTGCTATCTCTTGAATGCTTTGATCCATCTAAGCCCATTGGCGTGACGCACCGATTAAGAGGAACGCCCTCATTTTATTTCCTTACGGAAATTGAACGGGCGACGGATGGGGATAAAATCCCCCCTGTGACCCCCCTTTCCGGCCTAATGTTGCTATTTAACCCCGTTCTATTCCCGGACCTTAGGAGGGGAATAGAGTAAGGGGCCCTTTTTGTGGGATCACTTTCATCTTTTTATCCAAGGACAGAGCGTAAGATAGCGGACTGGTGCTATCGTATAATAGGATAACGCTTGCATTTAGGAGCTTCGAAATAGCGCTAGGGAAAAATGTAATTTGAGTGCCGCAGAAAAGCTATTCCTACAGAAGAGGGTCCAATCCTTAAAGGATTTATTAGTGAAAATCTTCTTCCTACCAATGAACGCCTTATTGTTATACCTTTCCATGTTCCCCGGAGGATCAATCAACCTCAAGTGTTCCATTAGCCAAATCTACATCAACACGTACAATATTAGTTTTATTATTACTTCATAACAAGTAATAATATCAACACAACATTATTATTGCTTCCTAACGAGTACTAATACAAATACATTACTATTTATTATTGATTCCTAATGATTAATAATACAAATACAATACTATTTTATTATTGCTTCTTACATATTAATAATATGCGAAATAGTGCTTCCCAGCAAGCACTATTAAAAGTCCAACATATCGCTTCACATAGAGTAATCAGCATACCATACGTGCGCCCGACGCACGACCCTGCGCCAGACGTAGTACTGTGCACTAGACGCAAGTCGGGGCGTTCGGCGGCACACTAGTGTTCGATCTTCTTTTATTGTTTCATTTTGTTTTTTTACGGGGATTTAATATCATAATTTCATTATTCATTCTCGGCATAATAATAAACAAAATATTCTTTAGTACGCAAAATTGATGTTGCACATGCGGTTTGTATGACCTGTAGGTGAAATATTTTGATGTTAGCTATATGAACATGACTCTGTATATTCCATGTTTTAATTTGATGATACCAAATACTTAGGTATTAATATGATTTTATTTTAGAAAATTATAAAACACCAAAAATATTGTCATGTTTATTTTATGGGTTTTTTGTCAGAAATGACCTAATAAAATACAAGTTTTGTGGGAAAAGACCTAATAAATTTTTTTTTGTCAAAAAGGACCTAATAAAATACTTTCGATTGTGAACAGGAACCACTTTATGAATTTTCGGCCAAATTTACCATTTACTGGCGTTGATCTTTTTTTTACCCGTAGTTGACTCTTTAATATTCTGTTTCTATTATGGTAAAATTAGGAGGAGAAGAGAAATTACCGTAAAATTAAGAACCTTAATTTACGATTTTGGGAAAAAAAAAAAAGCCTTAAACATTGAGAGAGAAAATTTTGAAGAGCAAAACATACATTGGATTTGATGAAGGTTGCAGGATAAGATCGATTAGGTTGATGCTTTCCTTCAATGGAGATTGCGCTGTTGGGAGGAAAGTGCGAGAATTCAATATGTGTGGGTCAGTTAAAATATTTTCAAAATATTAAAGAGTCAATTAGGGGTAAAAAAAAGGGTCAACGTCGATAAATGGTAAATTTGGCCGGAAATTCATAAAGTGGTTCCTGTTCACAATCAAAAGTATTTTATTAGGTGCTTTCTGACAAAAAAAAAATTATTAGGTCCTTCCCCACAAAACTTGTATTTTATTAGGTCCTTTCTGACAAAAAATCCTTATTTTATATATCTTGTAGAGAAAGATTTTACAATTTAAGTCAAGATATTGTTTTTATACACTTTAAATTATAAGGTATGTTATTTAATGATCTACTAACTTAAAAACTTTGTATCAAAGATTCTTAGTTATTAGATATGGTTGTTGTTATTGTTGCTTTACAATTGAAGCTAGCATGAAATTAATTATTACTCAAAAAAATTTGTTGGAGCAAGTGGCACATAAAAAGGGGAACCACCTTCTTGAAGATCTCTAATTTTCCTAACCTCCTGCTAAGCATGAGCAACTACTTGCTGGAAATTCTCCCCACTAACGAAAAATGGGAGTTGTTACTTACCGCTGCTATATTCGTGGAGTATGTGCACTAAATAAGGCCATAACCCCACAATATTACAAGAATGAATTAGGAGATCATGGAGTAATAAACATCAGGTCGAAGATGGTCAATAACAACAACTATATAAGAAGAAGATTATTCGAAGAAAAAGACAACTTTCAAGCACAAAAAAGTCAATCTTAATTTAGAATGTTTTTCTATAATTTTCTTCTTCTACTTTCCCGTGTAATATTCTAAGTGTTTGGGTGGGAGAAAAAATTCAGAGAATATTCTTGAGATAAAAAGTAAGAGAAAAAGAAAAGAAAAGAGAAGGCTTGCAGTGAACTAAAGTGGGTGTCATCAGGAGGGGAACTGAGTGACTGGGAAAAAGTACCTAGAGGAACAAAAAAGTTCTTGTTAGGTTGTAAGGAGAGATTCTTTTGGCCTATTTCAGTAAAGAAAGTTGAGTCAAAATCCCGTGGATATTTTCTCTTAAGTTTTAAAGTTAACTCTATTCTGCTTTATAAATTCAAAAAATTTCCTTCAACTACAATTCACCCCCCCTCTTGTAGTTGGTTTAATGTTCATACTAGAATAACAGACTCGTTCAATGACCATAACTGTAAAGATGTTAGCTAAACGACTTCGTCACAGTGATTTAATGACTTTGGCCCCGCCCGGCGTCTTATTCACATGTGTTCTTAACCATATACGAAAGCAATTGACTGTATGACTTTGTGTAGTGCAGGTACTTAAGAGATTCTTTTGGGGAAGACGTTGATGGCTCTTAACTTCTTTCAAATCACTCACGTATACCAAACAAATGTCTACGCGAGCTCCATGAGCCAATAGTTGTATACTGTACATTCTCCCCTTGTCAGGGATTTTCTGATCTAATAGTCTGGTATATTGGTCTGTTGGGAGTCATAACAGACACTGATGCATTAAACTTTTATCCAGCATCTTGACTACCACACACCAAGTCCCTACTTGACAATTCTGCATTAGTCTGACGTTTAGTCACATTGGTCATAACTATAGAGATCCACGTGCATCTTATAGAGATTAGGCTGCCCTTGGTCTTGACTAATAAGTGTTTCGACTTTCGAGATATGGGAATTAGTCACATTCTGGCATATTGTGTGAAAGAGAATTACCAGAGAAGGAAAAATGAGAAAAGGATATAAAAAAAAAAAAAAAAAAAAAAGGCTTCAGTCATAGCTTAGATATATTATTGAGTACTGTACTATTGATTAACATATGCGATCCTGTTATGCACATCAGAATTCTTGGAAGATAATATTCTCAGACGCTGTTATCTTCCGATTATGAGTATGTTAAATTTATTGCTTTTCAGAGTATAGGTATTTTATATACCAAATAATTCTTGCAGGATTACAAGAGTGGGAGGATCTACCGTAGCTTAGGAAAAAAATGTTAGACAAAGCATTCGCCGATTACTATATACCCCTGAAGCCATAAATTCCTGTGAATTGTAATTTAAGGCTTCAAGCAGCAGGAGCTGAATTATGATGTTAAAATTTTCCATCTTCATGGATTGTCAAGGCCCAGAAAATACTTCAAATCCTGTGCTATCGAAGTAACTCCAGTTATCACTGGAGAACAGATTTGTTGAGTTCTGTAATTCATCAGCTGGTGGAATCGGTGAATTGAATTCCTGTATCTGAGCTACCGGCTGCCATGTGAAGCCAGAAAAATTAGTGTCTTCTGACCAGAAAACATCTTCTATGAGATCATCGAAAGAGGTCAAATCAGGGCTAATGAAACCTTGATTCACCTCTTCTGTTTGAAGATGTGGGTGATGATCAGATGGTACAAGATCGAAAATATCATCAGCTAACTTCTCATACTCCAAATTATTTTCAAGCCCACAAGAGCTGGATATTGGAGAACCATAAGAAGCATCAGAAGATGTGTTTGTTATTGCCTCATTCATTTCTTCATTGACATTGTCTTGTCCAGGGTTCAAGAACTTGGCAAAAACTGCTGCCATGTCAATATCAGGACAGCCAGACTCGGAACCAGTTGAAGACGAGTTGGGTGACAGGTGATTGTCCGAGTGAGGGCCCGATGAAGTACTAGAAAATCCCCTGGAAGCCCTTGATCGACGGCTCTTACGACAGCCACCACCAACAGGAACATTCCTAAGGGACCCGCCCTTAGTCCAGTATCTCCGGCACCCCTTACAGAAGTACCTTGGTTGTGACAAACTGTAATTGTTATAATAACAGAATTTTGTGTTGGACGAAGCACAACGCGGGCAGTTAGGAGCAGGAACAACATGGGCATTACTCCATGTTCTCTCTGTTGTAATTGGCCGTGGTGGTAGGTTATGAAAAAGATGATCATTCGACGAGGTCATCATAGATAAAGAAAGTGATATCGAGCGAACGAGGAAGCGAAACGATAGGAGAGAGGAGGGTGATTGGTGAGGGAAGAGGAGGGAGAGATAGAGAAGATGGAGTGTATATATAAAGGATGGTGAGAGGAGGAGGAGAAAGAGTGAGAGTATAAATGCTGCTAAAGGAGTGCATATGTGATATGTGCATGTGTGTGGACTTAGAAATGTGGGGCTGGAAGTTAACGTGGGCGGTCGTTGTCTTCGGGCGAGCCGTCAGCGCTAAGGAACAGATACACGGGCGGAGTATTAACTATTAATGAATAATGATGTGATATCATGTGATCCAATCAATTTTCAGTTCATGGTTTTCATCAAAGAATTGTATCTACTGGTCTTACTTCATCGTAGGCGTATCCCTCGATATCTCTAAAGTCTAAATGTACTTTTAAATATGATTATGAGATGGGGCTACGTGGCACTAAATCAATGGAGGCCTTTAGTCAAAGGCCCTTGATTGTTAATTAAGACCATTTTACTCATAGGTCAAACAAGCAATGAAGCAATGTGGGGTTTTACCGAGTTGGAGTAGCAAGTTTTTGCTCACAAAAAGTTTTAAAAGGCTTTTAAGTTTTAATATTTGTGTCATGTGTATTGTACATTTTAAAGCACCTTGATACCAGTTTTAGAATGTACTTGTAAGACCATGTTTGGCAATAGTGATGGCCGCTAGGCGGGCTGGGCGGGTCGGATTGTGGGCCGTAGCGGACTGGGCTGAGATCTCACGGCCCAGGACCGGACAGTGAAATTCATGGGTTGGATGGGCTGGTCCCCGGGATGAAAAATTTTGGTCCACACCGGTATTACCGGTTTTCACGGATCGGGAAGCGATTCATGGGTCTGGTGGGCTGGACCGGGCTGGCGGGCCGACATGAAATTTTTTTTTTCAAAATTATTTAATCATTAAAATTATTCATTATTGTTACATAAAATCATTAAAATGAATTAAAATATATAAAAATATTAATATTAATGAATAATTTCATTATTTTAAAATTTGATTGAATTATAATATATGCAGTTTGATTAAAATGTATACAATTGGAATAAAATATACACAATTTGGGTCAATATTTACTTGGATTCGGCTGGTCTGGTTCATGGGCCGGGCTGGACCGGTGTTAGTTTACTAGAATCACTAGGTCAACTACAAGAGGGGGGTGAATTGTAGTTGGGGAGAATTTTTAACTTTTTGCGGATAAACTAGAATGGAAGCAAATAAAGAGAAGTTGTAATAAAGCGGAACACGCGAAAATCCTTTTAACAAGGTTCTCTTCCTTCAAATCTCTAGGAAGAACCTTGCTCTTATATTTATAATAACACATACAACTTATTATAAATCAATTCTGACTTAGTTCCTCTAGGAACCAGTTCCCAGTATGCACCTTGTCCCCCTGAACACGTGACTTTCCTCACTTGACTTCACTCGAAGTCTTCTCACTTGACTTCACTCGAAGTCTTCTCACTTGACTTCACTCGAAGTCTTCTCTTTCTCTTTCTCTTTTCTCTCGAATGAATACAAATCTCAACCCAAACTCAAATACAATGATTGAAAATGAATGAAGAGTGGAAAACCGAATACACTTTCTCAGAGATATATCACATGAAAATCTGAAAAGTCTTATTTTTGAATTCGATAAATCACAGCTATATGTAGACTTCTTGTTGCTCCAATAAGTTTTTCTCTATTAGTACATTGTGGGAGCTAAAATGTAGCTACCCACCATCCACCTTTGTAGCCGTTATTTCTTTTAACTACTTCCACTTCTTCAGCTATGATTGCGCACGTCAAGGCACGAAGTTTGTTGTGCTCCCTAGAATCTAGGAACCACTAAGCATATTCATTCCTTCTTTGTAGCGCTTTCTGCAATTCTAATTTGCGTTGCATACATAGTTTCCTGTGCATAAACCACTAACTCCACTAACATTATGGAATCTAAATTTTCTCAAATTAAAGTTCCATAATATAATCATTTAATGAGCCATTAATACAAACAATTACTCAAAATAACTTAATTTTGATTAAACCATAATCAATTCTCCATAAGTTATTTCATTAGCTAATTGTGAGATATGATAACAAACCTAAAAGATACTATGAAAACATAAGCGAATTAAAGACATAAAATTAAATCTAATAAAAACCACCTAAACAAGATTTACTAAAATAAACTAAGGTAAATATTTGTCATCATCAAAATAGTGAATACAACAATATTCCCCCTTTTTTATGATGGCAAATAATTTTGGTAAAAATATTTTTTTTCATTTTTATCATAAAGAAATAATAAAAATAACGAAGAAATAATGAAACAACTGAACACAACCTAAGTAACTAAACTCAACTATAACTGGGAACAGGGACTAGGAGAGATCCGAAAGACTATAGGCACAAAGAGAGAGAAAAAAATTTGACGCACACCAATAACATCTCTTCCCCCTTTTGTCATTATCAAAACTAAGGTATGGACCTGCAGCACTAGAGAGTCAACAGTCTAGGCAGCAAGCAAGTACCTCAAAAGATGTCTCATAATATTAGCCATCCTAGCACACCAAAAATACGAAAGAGAGAAATAAAAAAGATGGATAGCAGGCAATGAGCAAAATGCACAACACAAGAGTAAAAAGAAGATGGTAAATACGGAAGTACTTCATGTGTCTCAGAAGGACACATGAAGAGAAAGCAAAAAAAAAAATTGTTCAACCAATATTACACCCCAAAAAAAACTTGTCCAGTTAATCATAGTTTTAAAGAAAGAAATTAGGTCTTGGGGCATTTAAAGAGAGTGGTGACCACGGAGTCGATCTTGGAGACCACACCATCAACCTTGTTACTGATCCCGTATCAGCCTGCTTGATAGCCGCCAAGCTCTGCTGTTGCTGTGAGTCCATGTTTGATACAGTGGCTTCTATGGTACTAATCCTGGAATGCAGTTGAGTCAGAGACTCTTGAATACCCCATTAGCATCCCATGAAGCCCAGTACTTGAAAGCAGAGGGAAATCAACAGTAATAGAAGGAACTGGATCTAAGTCCAAATGAATCAGGACAACATCACCCTGATCCTGATCCTTGAGAGACTTGGACCCAGCAAGTCTTTGGCTCTTACTAACAGAGCCGGCAGTAACTCCTTCCTCAACCAATTTTCTCTTAGAACCAATATCTACTTTAACAGGTGTCTCCTCCCTTTCAAAATCCAGTTTACCATTGAACACCCTTAAACTAAGTCTAGACAAAGTTTCTTTGGTTAAGTAGTTTTCAGGTTTCAGGTTGAAGGAGAGACTGGTAGAGAGCTTGACTTTGCTTTGTTTGAGTATAGTGGTGATGAGATTACCATACCCAATTTCGGTATTGTGAGTAATGCAGTATGAAAGATGAGATATCATTAATGAGGGAAAGTTAATCTTGATGTTTTTGGCTAGGCAATACAAAATGGAGAGGTCCATTAGATTTGCATGGGTTCTTTTGGAGGATCGGGGTAATACAAAACGCCACACAAACTGGAATAAATGTTTATGAAAAGGGGAGAGATCATTTTGATCAAGAGACAGGGCAGTGGGGTTTCCATTAAAGAAGGTGAGAATTTTTGCTTTTGAGGCTCCATTAACATATAATTTTGCCCGACCCTTAATATATTCTTTGTACCCCTCAGATGGTACTTCAAACCAGTCACTCAATTTTTTCTCAGTTAGGGTTACCACACTCCCATTAACAACACTTACGCAAACACCTTCAGTTATATTAAAACTAGAACAAAAATCACGCATTTCTTTTTCAAACAACCCTTGATCCAAACTAACCAATTTCATCCACTTTTGAAATTTCAGAATGTTAAAAAGTTCCGTCCATTTTGATTTTTTATACCATGCAAGATCAACATAAAAACCCACATGAAATTGAGAAGACTTGGTTTTCTTACCCCGCTTGGTAGGAATTTGAATTTCCTTTTCTTGATCGCTCTCAACTTCGTTTTCTTCCTCCTCATGTTTTTGAAAGAGAGATTCATGAGCAGAGGATACGACTTTCGAACCCGTTGAGTCTTCCTTGGATTGTGATGATTCTTGATTACTAATGTCTGCCAGTGATGGAGTTTTCTCCACCGAAAATCGCTCATGGTCACCGGAATTTTTGCTTTTGGAAGACATGTTAAGAAATTTTGGAGAAAGGTTGAAGAAGAGAGTTGTGAAAGTAGAAAGATGAAGTGAAGAATGATAATGATGTGATGGGTTGGGTTTAAATAAAAAGTAATGATGAAGTCGTGTGAAAGTGAATAAAAGGTTGTGAAGTTATTGAAGCGGTTTATGGGGTTTCGAGAGAATTTAATGAACTTTCTCTTTTCAACTTAGATTAACTGAATTTGTATTTTGGGCAATAACACATGTTGAATCATTGAATCATAGAATTTAAGAGAGATAATTGGAAAAGATAATTAATGAATTTCAGAGATACAAAAGGGCAAAAAAAAAATAGAAAAGATATATAGAAGAAAAAGAAGGAAAAAAAATTTACTCTTGCTTGTGATAAATTTTGTCCAAACTGTACATTCCACTTGCGTATTAAATTATGTGCATGGACACTAAGGGTAATGTTCAAAGATAAATATGAGTCCTTATACTTGGCCCTATGTGTATGAAATTAATTCATGAAAGTTGCAGGGCACACTTAGTAAGAAATATCTCTTAGGGAATTAATATCATTGGTACGTTCAAACAATTCTAATCATTCCTAATTCCAAGCGAATCTTTTCAAACCTGTCCCTGGAGAGTGATTTGGTCAAGATGTCAGCTATTTGATTTTCAGTAGGAAATAAATCGACTTTGACTAATCCATTTTCTACACTGTCCTTTAAGAAATGATGACGAATGTGAATATGCTTGACCCTAGAGTGGTGAATTGGATCCTTGGAAATGCATATTGCACTAGTATTATCACAGAATATAGGAACACACTTAATTTGATGCCAAAGTCGCGTACATGTTGTTTGATCCATAATACTTGGGAACAACACGCGGCTGCTGCTACATACTCGGCCTCAGCTGTTGAAAGTGCAACAGTGTTTTGTTTCTTTGAACTCCAAGAAACAAAGGTTGTTCCTAGGAACTGGGCAATTCCAGAAGTGCTTTTTCGATTTACCAAGTCTCCAGCATAGTCAGCATCAGAGTAGCTAACTAGATCAATGGTGTCACTTCGAGGATAGAATAAACAAAGATCATCACTTCCTTTCAAATACCTAAGGATTCTTTTGACTGCTGTCAAGTGGGATTCCTTAGGATTTGATTGGAATCTTGCACATAAACTAACACTAAAGGAAATTTTAGGGTAAATAATAATAGACGGGTTTGGTTAAGTGATATATAAACTTAAAGATCATGGGATCGAATCCTACACTGTGCGATTTCTTTTTTCTTTTTGTTGTTGTGGTTGTATGTGGATTACATGGAGTAAAATTACCTTAGGGGGAGCGTCACGTGACACTATTTCCTTTTTAGGAACGCCTTTTAATATATTAGTATAGATAACAACATTTTTCTTAAAATCATAGGCTCTTAAAATATTAAAACAACATCATTTTGCAAATAGTACACCATCCTCTACATGCACTTGAGAGCACCTATTTTTATTCTACTCAATGATATTTGTAGGCTTACTTTGACTTTTAAATTCTATTTTTTTCTAGTGTTAAACTGTAAAATAGTGTTGTTCTTTTACTTGCTAGGTGTGATTTTAATATTCAGAATTTGTATGGTTAAACTTCTTGCGGTAAAGTATTTCTACTTTGGCGAAACATGATTTTGTTTAAGAATCACATCCCCTGTTAAAAAAAAGGTCATGTGGATAGAAGAGAGATGGAAAGAAACCACAAACAAGATAATGTAGATTGTTATTTCGAAGCATATGGAAAAGGAGAAGGTGTTACGAATAAATGAAGACATGGAGTTTTTAGTATCTTAACATAAAAATAGACTGAAATAAAAATAATTTTATAATTATTATTCAAGTTTGTTACAACATCTTGGTGTCCTTAGTAACAAAAATCGTGCCTTTTTGGCCAAAAAATATATTTTACAATCAATTTTCCTACAATTATTTCTTTATAATTGTATCATTTGGAGTTCATATGCTCATGCATATCAATACACGATTTAAACCATTAACATCTTCATCTATTATTTTGTGAACATTATAATAAAAAATATATTTTGAAAGTACATTAATCGAGATGGATCAAACAAGATCTCGCATACATATATATTTTCCTTATATATAAAACATTAAAAAAAAGAATAGCCAAAAGGAATGTGCGAATAGGGTAAGAATGCAAATGGTGCAATAATACATAAACTGAGTAAATATATCTTAACTATGGTATAAAATATTACATACTCCCTCCATTTCCTAAAGATCTTCCTTGTTACTGTTCCTACAGATACCAAGGAGGATCCAATTGTGTATGGTGTGGGGTGGGTAAAGTAGGAGAGAGAAAGGGATTAAGATAAATAAATAAATAAAAAGGGGTTAAAGTAGGAGAGAGAAAGGGAGTAAAATTGAATTAATAATGTAATGGTGGACCATATGATAGGGACATGAGAGGGTAAAAAGAGGAAAACAAATTCCAAATAAGGAATAAAGTAAAAGAGGGAAGATCTTTTGGAAACGCACTTAAACGGAAAGAGGGAAGATCTTTAGGAAACGGAGGGAGTATTTACCAATATGAAAATTTACCCCTCCAATATGAATTATAAAAATTTCACCACTTGTTTTTTATGTCAAACATCATGAACTCTGATTTTTTTTCTTTGATGTATAAAACTAGTTTTTGGACCCGTGCATAATGCACAGAATTTTTTTAGTTTATTAAGTTGTTTTTTCTGTTCCAAATCTATCAAATATGTTATTAGTAGAATGCATCAATATAAAGTTGAAAAAATACAATATATAAAATTAAATTATTAGCTTTTGTTTTAAAATTATGATATTGTAGTCAGTATAATTTCAAAAATTGACTTACAACACAACACATGTGTTGCACAGTTATGATATATGATACTCATGTTATATCCTTGCTATATTGCACAATATAAACCATCCAAAATATATTATACTAATGTTGTTCGTCGTTTTCTTTTATTTACTAATAATTTAATATTGAAAAAAATATTAGTGATTGTCAAGGTAATATAACCATGCTATATCCTTATTATAACAAACAATATATTATATTAACAAAATTTTACTAAAGATGTAATGTAATTTAGGGAAAGATTTTCAGTATAGAGTTTAATGAAATAAAAACCTGCACCTTGCTTAAGGTAAGTTAATTAACTTTGAATAACTATTTTCATTTAGAATAATTTGAAATTGGCTTACAATCCATAAGTCACTAGGGGAAAAAAAAGAAAGGGCTGTGCAGGAAGGGCTGCGCTTTTCCTAAAAGCGCAACCCTACTAGTGAAGGGATGCGCTTTTCTTCAAAAGCGCATCCCTACATAGCAGAAGGGTTGCGCTTTTGAAGAAAGCGCAGCCCTTCACTTAAGTAGGGCTGCGCAGCCCTTCTGTATGTAAGAAGGGCTGCGCTTTTTCCAAAAGCGCATCCCTTCTAAGTAGGGTTGCGCTTTTGAAGAAAAGCTATGTAGGGCTGCGCTTTTGAAGAAAAGTGCAGCCCTTCTTAAAAAAATTTGAAATAAAAAAGTTCGCGGGCTTCAAATATTAAGCGGGATTCGTCAAATATATTATCCCTCATTCTCTCTCCTCTCTCACGTCCCTCCTCCCTTTTCCTCCTTCTCTCACGTCCCTCCTCCCTTTCCTCCTTCTCTCTCATCCTCTCTTCTCGCTCAAAAACTCCCAGAAAAGTTGCGACAAAAAGCCTGAAATAATTTGCACTAATCATGCCGACGGAGTCCGATTGCCTATTGTGATACCACTACTTGCAGTCAATCATAATAGAACCACTTCCACTCCCGCTTTATGCAGTCCTGTTCACCAGCCACTCTCTTGTTTTTTGACACCAACCCTGCACTACACAGGCCACCACCCACAGACCACCATGCTACGGGAAATTTTGGCAACTGTTATCTATAAAGAATATTTGGCAAATTATTACTTGCACATAAGGAAGTACTTGCACATAAATGAGAATTCCATAACCTGACATAAAAGTCTCATCATATTTTTTTTAATATATATATATACTTGTATCATGGTCGTGTATCATTGTATGTTACGTTGCAAAATTAATGTAAATTAAATTCTAATACTCCCCTAGTTCTAGGGTAATCCTAACACTTTTCATTCTCTTTTATCATATATATAGTACTATTTACACTTTCATGGTCGAAGTGATCTTTCTACTTAAACCACGTTCTGACTTTTCATCATGTTTTTTGTCATCTTACATTATGTAATTTTTTATTTTGTATTCATTATCATTTTCAATTCTTATTTTTTTATCATTCATTACTTATATTTATTAGAAAGTATCAAGTATGTTGTTTATTTGATCACATACCTTGATATTCATTAGAAATAATTAAATATGTTTTATATAACTATATGCTAATGCAAAACATTGTCATTTTCTATTCAAAAAATCATTAGAAAATTTAATGAATGAATACAATACTATTTGTGGTCAAAAACATTCTAAAACGTTAACTTTTTATTCTTAGCTTTTTGTAATGTTATCACTTCTTTGGTTATATATTTGTTTTGTAATGTTGTATATTTGTACGTCGAAGTTAAAGTAAATTAAATTTTAATACTCCCTCTATTTTCTTTTGTTGAACTTGTATTTTTCATTGAGAAATTTCAATATATTGTTCCTATTTTAAATCTTTTCATCAATAGTATAATTTTACAACTTAAATTCCCATTAGTCTTAAGGTGCAAAAATTGTGTTCACGCTATTTAATAGTCATTTTAAACTCACCATTAATAATGCGATAAATGTGTTCAACAAAAGAAAACGGATGGAGTATTAAGCTCTATAAGAAGGATGAAGTTCAACAAAAGAAAATGTGTTCATATTATTCCTATTTTTTTATTTGAGCAAAAAATGTTTTCACCTCGATATCCATCATCACCATATGGAAATAGAAAAGGATATTGCAAGACAAAAATAAGAAGGATGAAGTTCAAATATCTGTCTAAATCTTCCGCTATTTGTTTCAACAATTTTTTTCCCACTATCAATATCTCTAATTATTAAGGCAGCAAATTCAGAGAGTCTAGACAGATTGTATGTCCTTCAATCCCATTTCTTTTTCCTAATTACCTTTAATTTCATGTTTTGACATGTAGGACTGTTAAAGAGATCTCTTGCCATCCTAAAAATAAATCAAGAGGATTGTGTTCATCAATAATCTCTTGTAATTAGAAAATTAGAAGGTCTTCAAAATGCTCATTTGGATTATTAGAATTGCGTAAAATATAAAATAATGTACATTATATTAAATATAATACATCACACAAACATGCAAACACTGTTGAATTTTGAAAAATATGGAATACATTTTGAGGCATCAGAGTTCAATTATATAGGGATCTTATTTGATTTTGTCCTTTTTTTTTGTTCATACAATTGAATTATTAATTCGATTGTCATTATGTATATTATAATTGAAAATTTTGAATAAGAATTACATTTTATATTCATGACTAAATTTTGAATAAGAAATACGTTGTTTATGTTCAAGACCAAAAGTTGAATAAGAATTACATTGTTTATTTTTAAAAAGAATTCAAATTAGTTTTTTTTTGGAAAGAGAAATTTCATTAATTTATGGCCAAACGACATCTACAATAAATATTAAGGAAAAACAAGACATAATCAGACAAGATCAAATTAATTTCGTCTTCGAATAAACTACAATGAACCCGATTGAGAAATACAGCGCAACCCCCTTGTATTTGTTGGATCACGCAGCTATTGATGGGGAAGTCTATCATTCTTACATAATTTGGGGAAGAATTTTTTTGATTTAACCATGTTGACTGCACCCAAATTTCCAATACTTCGATGTTCATGGTCTTGAACATCAATCAATAGGAACACTTTCTCATACCAATTTTTAAACTTCAACGTGAGAAGAGAATAAGACCAAACTCCAAACTCCCATAAAAGGAGAGAAAGAACCTAAAAATTGGGTTGAAAACTCTCAGAAAGAGAGAAAATGGAATATTATTAATAACAAAAACAATGAAAACTAGAAGAAAAAGAAGAATTTGGGGCTTAACACCATCGAAAGGATGATGGCAGCCCCAAACTAGAAGAAAATGATTAGGTTTTTTTAGGAAAGAGGGGGGAGGAGAAGAATTCAGATTAGTTGAAGACTAACTTAATTGTCATAGTATCAGTATCTTCAAATCAGTTTCAAACCAAGTATAACTTTTGTTCAAATGATAAGTTAATTGCTAAATAAACTTTTGAACATTAAGTTTACCTAGGCTTAATAACTTTCCCTTTTAAAAATTTAATAAACGTAAAACCTAGGCTTATATGACTACTCCAAGTCTACAACAATTAATAGGTTGATTTTGGGTTTAAAAAGAAAAAAAACATACAATTATTAGTAGCCATTAGTATAAATAAATACCTGATTACTTTAATGACTACAATTAAATCAAACAAAATTTTGCTTGGATCTGAGAACTACAACACAAAACACACACATATAGGAAGTATATAATATGAAAAAGCATACACGTCAATATTAATGAACTTAAATTCATACAATACCTTTTATCAAAAAAGATAAAGAGCTAGTAACTCAAAATCTTAAATTCCATAGAATAACTCATACAAAAATTACCATACCACAAAAACATTGTGAAATTGAATTTTAGTATAATAGTCCTTACAACAATTATAAATAATATAATGATATAACTTATAATACTAATCTTAGCTTTTTTTTACTTTGGAATTCGGGGTGTATTCATCTTCGTTGTCTTCTTTGTAAATGACTCAAATTGACTTGTCAACTTTTAGCACATTGCCATGGAAAGATGAAGAACTCTTGACCGAATTTGGGAGAAATAAGTTTTGTTTTGTTTTTGTTTCTTCGGGTTTAAGAAGGCGTGAAGATATGTATTGGAAAGGAAAAAGATATATGCACAACAAAATGTTAGGCCACGTTTTGGAGTAGTGGTTAGCTATGTTATTATCCCTTATTATACTTGCAATATTGTACATAGCATTGATTTTTTTTTTAAAAAAAAAAATCAAACTAAGCTTAACTGAAAATTAAGATAACCAAAATCAAGGTTGATTGAAAATTTGAATTACTTACCATAAGTTACGTATTGCATAACAATAAAATCAATCAAAAAAGGCAATTATTAACTTGTGATTTATGTACATTGAGATTTGAAGATATTAATTGCCTAATTATAAACATTATTACCTAAAATCACGCCAATTAACCATAATCTTGACAGATCTTGTGCAATTCTCTCTCATTTTGAAATTTTTGGAATTTTTTCCTTGAATAATGCAAAAGTGGGTTTTAATTCCCAAAATATGCCCAAAAAAATTAAAATTTCCTGCGTACCGTCCACGTAGGACGGCACGTGAGAAAATTGTTTTTTTTTGTTTTAACCCACGGAAACCGCTACTCAAAGTAGCGGTTTAATTTTAAAATAAACTGCTACTCTGAGTAGCGGTTTACCTGCGCAAAATATGGTAAGCAAATATCAGTTTTCATAATAAACCGCTACTCGGAGTAGCGGTTTACAAAAAAAAAAAAAAACAATATTTTTTTTTTTTTTTTTTTTTTTTTGTAAATCGCTACTCCGAGTAGCGGTTTTACCTAAGTTGAAAAAAAAAATTCTAGGCACTTGTAAACCGCTACTGCAAGTAGCGGTTTTACTAAAAAAAAAAAAATCTCGCGTGCCGTCCTATGTGGACGGTACGCAGGGAATTTTAATTTTTTTTTGACATATTTTGGGAATTAAAACCCACTTTTGCATTATCCAAGGAAAAAATTCGAATTTTTTGGTGCCACCTGTCCATTACTGAGGCCTAAATAGGTAACAATAATTGCTCCAAATATCAAAATCATATGATTCATATCCCACTGATTACGACAACTTCCTAGGTTTATGTCAAGTGAATTATGACATTTATATTTTGCTATGTTAATAAATTTTTTGTATATTTTGTTTAATACAAAAAATAAATGTAAGAGTATGTAACTCAAGAAAAAAATTATTCGAGCATAAATAATTCTAACCATAAATAAAAATCGAGGATAATGTTAAAACTATAAAGATCAATCTTTAAAATGTAACAAATTAGCAATGGACATCTATCTAAACATAAATTTTTTTTAAATGCATAACATAGAGTTATTACTACAACCTATTACTCCCTCCGTTTCCTTAAGATCTTCCCTCTTTCCGTTTAAGTGCGTTTGCAAAAGATCTTCCCTCTTTTACTTTATTCCTTATTTGGAATTTTTTTCACCTTTTTACCCCTTCATGTCCCTATCATATGGTCCACCATTATATTATCAATTCAATTTTACTCCCTTTCTCTCTCCTTCTTTAATCCATTTTTATTTGTTTATTTATCTTAACCCCTTTCTCTCTCCTACTTTACCCACCCCATACCCCACATAAATGGATCCTCTTGGTATCTGTAGGAACAATAACAAGGAAGATCTTTAGGAAACGGAGGAAGTATGTAACAAATAAAAATTTCTAGATAACAAACTAATGAGCTTGTTTCCTAATCATCATTTGCTAGATAATGAAGCAAAACAATATTTGTAAACCGAAGAACATCCTCCATCGTTGAAATCAATATCTTCAAAATAATTGTCACACACTTTTATAAGCCCTTGGAGGAGTGTATTGGAGGTCGTATAACATCATTTAAAAATCAAAATATCTAATGTGAGCTTATTGAATACATTATGGAACGTAAAATGACCTTCATAAAAAATGGTTTAAACCATAGCATCAACATCAAGAAAATTTGAGTTATCCACCTTCGGAGACCACGATTGTTTTTGCTCATAGATGTTTGTGTAATCTCTTGTGAGGGAGATGATGTTTCTCTTGACGGAGATGATGTTTCCATGATGATATTATGTTAAGAAGATAAAAAAGCTTCGGAGATATTAATCCAAGGACTAGAGTGGTGGTAAGCTGTTGCATGATCCCTATTTATACTTGCAATATTGTACATAGGATTGATTTTTTTTTTAAATCCGAAAATATGCATATTGACAATTAAAATTTCCAAAATTAAAGTTGATTGAGAATTTCAAATACTTACCATAAGTAACGTTTTTGATATCAATAAAAAAAAAAGCGATGATTTAGTGTTGGTTATGTACATAAAGATTTAAGAATATTAATTGCTTAATTAGACCCATAAATCACCGATTTAACCCTACTTTTAGCCGATTTTGTGCACATATCTCCCAATCCCAATTACTTAGTGCCACTCGTCCATTACTTAGGCCACACATAAGCAAAAAAGTTGATGTTTGAATGACATATACGATTTCATTACCTTGCCTAAACGACACATAAGAAAAAAATTCTAGCTTTATATAATATAATCATACTTTTTAAAAAATTAAATTGTATAAAATACTACACAATGATGTGAGATTTGGTTTATTTTGTTTAACACATACTTTTATGATATCAACTTTTGATGATTGTTTACATAGACAAAGTAACTAATAAGATTATAAGAACCAAGGATGTCTTGGCCGAGTGGTTAAGATTGAGGTGCTGTGAACAATAGGTCACAGGTTTGAATTCCCCCTTCCCTTCTTTGTACTTTGTACCGCCTTCGTGGCTCATATGGATAAAAAAAAACTAATCAGATTATAAGAGTCAAAGTTATCCTGATATATTGTGAGAAACCGAAGTTGCATTTATGTGAGAATTAAGTGAATTAAATGTTTGTGTCTCAATCTTTTTTGCCCAAAAATCGTCCATTAATTTTCCAAGCGTTATTATGCTTTTTGATTATTTATTCATTTATTTTCGTGGGTTAGTTGGAAAAATGAAGAGGTAGTATTGTCATAGTGTAACCTGTAACCAGATGTAACATAGTGCTATAGTCACATGATCTAGTAACAAGTGCAATTTCGTTTTGAAGTAAAAGTATCTCAACAAGGTTGCATTCTAGATCATCAAATCACCATTACATATTAACAAGGTTGAATCTAGATTATAGCTCATATTTTATCCGCATCATTACCTTCTATTATGAGTTTATGACTCTCTATATGAAATAAAAATCAATAATTATGATAATAATGAAATAACGAATAAGGCCGTAATAAGTACCACGGTAGACTTCGTTGCTAAGCTTGGTGATTCCAATGAGTTCATTTCGTACTAAACTTGCGGTTAGTCCAATTTAGCCGACATTTCAGACTTGCTTGTCCCCCAATTTAGTTATCTACGCATATGTTCATGTGTTTTAGTGTGAACTTTCGCATTATTATCAGCAATTCAACATTATGCAATCTCATATATCTTGAATCTAACAAAAATGTTTTACAAAATTACATTACCATATATCTTATAAGCAATTTGTTAGAATCTAACCTAATCTAATATAAATAACGGTCTTTTCACTATATACCATCACAATTTTTTTTTGCACCATATACCCTTTAGAGTTTTCAAATTCACCATATACCCTTCACTTTTAAAAAAATACATCAACTTACCCTTATGATTAACGGAAGGTTAACATTGTTGGTCACACTAGTTGAATAATTGCTTATTGCTGTAGTGTTACCCATACGCAGCAATATATCACGTAAAAAGAAAAAGTTAAAATATAAAATAAATATATTGTTGGGGTTTCGGCCTAAAACCGCAGCAATATGGTGTTAACTAGAAAATTTTTGAAAAAAGTTGACTATTTGACCAGACATATTGCCGCGGTTCTTGACAATAATCGCAGCAATATATTAAAATATTATTTTAATATGTCAAAATTAAAACCGCAGCAATATCAAAAAAATATTTAAAAAAAGTATATAAGGAGTGTCACTTAGGGTTTTTTTCCCTCCTTTCATCTCTCCTGTCACTTAGGCAGTAAGGCACCTCTTTCCCTTCAGATCTCACGCCTCTTACTCCTCCTCTTTCCTCTTACTCCTTCTCTTTCCTCTCACTCTCTCCGTTGTTTTCTCTCATCCTCTCTCTCTTCTCTCTCCTCTCTCTCTCCTCTCATCCTCTCATCCTCTCACCTCTCACCTCTCACCTCTCACCTCGTCGGCATCATCATCGAACAACAAAGCAACGCAGTAACGCAACGCAGATTTTCTCGTCTCGGTGGCTCATCTCGAGATTTTCTCGTCGTCGTTTCAAGATTCATTGCCAAAAAAAACCCAGCACTCGTTCGTGTTTTGTGAGGTTGAGTATATTTCACTTTTAGATCTCACACTTTAAAAATTAGAAAAAGGAAACTACAAAATCATGATGTTGGAAATGGTGGAGTCCAGCAATGAGTGAGACAAGTTATGACGACGACAAGACATGGACGAATTTCAATTATGGCGACGGTGAAGAGTTGTCAATGCTGCAGAAAGTTGGAGTCGAGCGATGCAATAGTGTTGTGATAATGGTGTAATCGAGCAGAGCAATAGAAATCATGGAGTCCAGCGGCGAGTTGACGATGAGAGAAGACAGAGAGGCGAGATCTCAGCGTCGTTGAAGCTGAGTTGTTTTTTTTTCCTTGTAGATCTTTTTTCTGGTTGTTTTTCATTTTTCTTTTTAGATAGTTTTATTTCCCTTTTTTTAGATCTGTTTATTGTTTTTTTAGATTGTTTTTTCGTTGCTTTTTCACTTTACATTTTATTCTTTTGTAATATTGATGTAATTAGATTTTTCATCTTTATATATTAATGAGATTCATGTCATTTTATCTTCATTTTGTTTGCGAATTTAATGGATAGTGAATGGGTTACTTGTCTAGTTTTAATATTTCAAATTTAATTGGCAAATGCAAAAAAAAAGAATTTTTTTACCTGTACCAGGACATATTGATGCGATTTTGGCTAGAAACCACAACAATATACTGGATTTTTCTGTTATAAAATTATAATATTGCTGCGGTTTACGCTAGAAACCACAATAATATGTTGAAATATTGCTGCGGTAAAAAACCGCAGCAATATATTATTTACGTATTGATGCCCCCTTAATTCTTGGATGGTCAAAACCGCGGCAATATGCCACTTAATGACCGCAATAATAAGCATTTATTCTACTAGTGTCATTAACTCTTAATCCCCCCTCTAACCCTAATTAACTACGTTAAACCTAAGTCAAACCCTAACCCTAATCCCTAATCTAATATTCGAACGCTAATCGTAACTCTAACGACCCCACCCCTTACCCCAGCAGCTCCCCAATCCCCCACCCCTTACCCCACCACCCCCCAAACCCCCTTCTTCGCTACCCAATAGCCTCTCCCCCCACCCCCTCACATCCTCCGACTCGATTTCCCTTTCCCTCCCCCATCGAATTCCTCTCCTCTCCCCCCAACCCCGTCGATTTTCAATTTTCTAGGCTCAAACTTGGTGGGGAGTCGATTTTCCAGGCTCGAATTTGGTGGGGTGTCGATCTTCTAGGCTCAAATTTGTTGGGGCATCTATTTTCAGGGCTCGAAGTTTGACGTACTCCGTCAAGGCGACGTTAGTTCATCGGTCCTCAATGCTTCGGCATGAATATAGTAGCAGGAGCAGCAGCAAGCACGACGAGGTAGTGGTGGGAGGCGCGATGGAAGAAAGAGCGTTGGGGGCTGCTGTGGCGGGGAGGGGGCTGTTGGGGTTAAGGGAAGGGTTACGAGTCTGAAGGGGGAGGGGGTTGCTGGCTGGTGGGGGTAGTGGGGGGCCAGTGGGGGTGTGCTGGTGGGGGCAGTAGGGGGGCTGCTGGTTGGTAAAGTAATGGTTGGTTGGGGTAGTGGAGGGCTGGGGTGGGTTGAGGTAAAGGGTGGTGGGGTAAGGGGTGGGGGAGGGGTGGTTAGCATTCAAGTAGAGCAAGTCAAGCTTGAGTCGAGCAATGGAGTTGAGTTAGTCGAGTGAACCGAGCTCGAGCTACAACAAATCTGACGAGCTGCTGAGTCGAAGTGTAACAGGGTTTGGTGAGTTTAACTAGAAACAAGCACGAGTCAAGCAGGGTTGAAATGTTTTCGAGCCGAGTCGAGCAGGCCTCAACTTGTGATCTACTCGGTTAATTAGCACCCCGAGGTGCATCAACCTATAAGTCGATGGTGACATGGGTCATTGATTAACATATACTTCATATGGTTTTTTTTTATTAAGGTTGCAACAATTTTACTTTTGAACAATTCATGTATCATCTTTGATCGAAAAATTCTAACTAATGTGAAGTATAACAAAATTATATATGTTAAGATGTTGTTGGAATTGTGTTAAAGTATTCTTAATGTGTTAAGAAATAGTTATATTTTCACACTTGCTGATACTTGATTATAAACATTAATATCTTTAATTAACAATAAGTAAAATTATAAAATGTTGATACTAAAAAAAATATATTGAGATGAATCTAACAAGATTTCAATTCACTATGTTTTTCCTAAGATATAAATCGTCAAAGACAATGAAAGTGTAAGATGTGAATAGTGAACACTATGTAAATGGTGCAACTATTTTTTAACGAAGGAAGTAGTTGCAAAGTATGAACTTTCTATAATTTAAATCAATTATAAATTATTAGGCCCGATTCGTTTCAATATATTTGCAGTCCTTATAAGAGATAATTTCATATAAATTAAGATTAGTTAAGATAAGTTGAAATAAGGCTTAATAAATACGAATAATGTGTAATAAGTTAAGATAAGCAAAAATAAGGTTTGACAAGGTCACAAAATAAAGTTTAATAAGTTAGACTAGTTTTTATAGGGACTAATAAGGTCTAATGAGTTCAGATTGATTAAGTTTAGTTCTGAAGAGTTCAACTAAGTTCAGCTAACTTTAAATAAGCAAAAAAAAGTTGAAAATATTGGGGCCTTAAAAATATTGATGGTCAAAGTTACACATTAGCAAGTCTGTGAGTCAAAATAATGTATCTTTTACAAAACGGAGAAAATATGAGATTACTGATAATTAGATGTGGCTAACAATAAAATTAGGCGGAGCTTGGATAGGGTAAGAGGCAGGTTGGGATGGAAGATCCTAGATCGATAAAGGTAGTACGGTTTGAGGCGAGCGAGGATGGGGGGATAGGGTAAAAGGAAGCTGACCACTGGTGTAACACCCCACCCAAAGGGAGTCGAGCCTATCGTCAACAATGCGTATCGAGGGCCAACAACTGTCCTCAATAACCAATACAAGTTCTTACGGCGTATTCTGTCCTCACTCATGTGCACTCCGAGAAACTTTCCAGGAGCTCACCCATCCCAAGACTACTCTTAGCCAAGAACTCTTAACTTTGGAATAACTAAGGAAATGAGCTTCCTTAAAGAAAAATGCATCTAATTGGAATGAATAACCTACTTAATCCCTTTAAAGTAATCATGAGTGGTATTACAACTAGGCTGGTTTGTCACAGACCATACCTTTTAAATCAATATAGTACAACTAAAAAAAACTATTAATTGATTCGAAAGTACTCGTCAAAAATCATAATTGTTATACAAAAATTAACAAGGAATTACAGATTTTTCATTAGCATCTTCCTAAGTTATTTCTAGGGATGTAAGCGGATTTAGAAAAGTTTAGAGTCTATTCGATTGCCCAAATTTGTTAGATTGGACTAGGTTGAAAGACGTTTAGAGCACCGACATTGGTTAGCCTCCCCTTATTTTCTCTCTCCTTACCTCATTAATCCACATCACTTTCCACTAACTTTATCACATACCCTTCCAATTTCACAATATCACACCTCCATTTATTGACCTTCCCGTTAACCTTCTCTCTCATACTTTTCTATGCCGTACAAACTATTCTCTCTCCTACTTTTCATACCCACTATTATCAATAATATAATTTGATAAATTATATTAATTTGGATAATATTAAGAAAAATCAAAATATGGTAACTATAATTAAATAATAATCTTCTAATAATCGGATTCATTCATTAATTGTATTACTTTAACAAAAGCGTTATTTTTATATACACTAGTTTACCCTGATTTTTCTTAATAATTACAGTTATTTTATTGTTACATACACTAATTGCTAATTATAATAATTTGCACGATTTCAATGTTAATAATTACAATAAATAAATACACAAAAACATAAATTCATTAGAAAAAATAGATGAAATCCAATAAAGTACCATATAGTTAATTTTTAATAGAAGATTGCAATAATTTTGTTCATCAATCGTTGTCGGTAAACTGGTGACAATTTTGCCAAATATGTTGAGCTAAGTCTCTTTATAAGGCGTTTTGCACATTCCTTATATCATTGCATTCCAGTATCATTAAATCGACCAGGTTGAACGAAATATCTTATATGAGTTGATCAGCCAATCGCTGTATTATTTTCTTCGTCGAGTTCCTACATGTTGCGATAATTCTGATATATATCTTGCTCATCCTCAACAATCATATTATGAAAAATTATACAAGCTAGCATTATCTCTTAGAACAAGTATTCAGTCCATACAAGAGCTGGTATTTGTATTATTACGAAACGTGATTGAAGAACCGCTCAAGATCTTGTCGGACCAATTCTTGTCGCTGGATGAATAACTTATCTAAAGGATTTATGGGAGTCGAATCGTTGGGATGAACATGGCCCACTTAGGGTATATCCCATCAGTTATATAGTATTCTTTTGTATGTGTGTTCCCCTTGACTATAAAGTTCACTTGAGGATATTTACCTTGATATAAATCATTGAACACTGGAGAACGATGCAACACATTGATGTCGTTGCAAGTTCTAGTTTTTCCAAAAAATGTGTGCCATATATATAAGTCACCATAGGCAACGATATATAAGATAACAGTTGCAAATTTACCCCTTGGTATAATCCTTTCCAAGCACGCAAGCTGTTTTTCTATTGTCAATGCACACAATCTATACTGTCCATCATGCCATGGAATCCCCTTTTAAGAGTTTTGATGGTTCTTTTGTGCATGACATTCAGTCTTTTAGTAAATGTTGTGTCATACGACTCTTTAATTTCGGTCCATAACGCTCTCTTTTGCTGATATGTTCCTTCCTCTTGATCACGAAACAATTAAGGTAACCAGACACCCAGGGTTTATCTTCTTCTGCAATCCACCTGTCCCTCGAGTGCTTCCCTTTCTTACCTTTAATTACTTCAGTTTCTTGAACTTCAACTTCATCTTCATCTTCATCATGACCTAGGGATTGCGTTGGATACTGGTTTTCAAACGACATTCTGGTGCTATTCCCGTCTCCTCCTGGAGTTGTGAGGGTATGGATCTACGTGTTGAGATGTTGGATGAAGTGTGTCGGATGATGAATTTTGTAAAGTGTTCTGGTGTACAAATGCTTGGAACATAACAAGAAATTGAGGATTGTTTAGCATGATTAGATCAAAAGTAATATTTGGATTTGGTTTGTAATTTGGATTTAGTTAGGAATTTGGATTTGGTTGGTAATTTGGATTTTGTTGGTAATGTGGATTTTGTTGGGAATTTAAATTTCGTTGGGAATTTGAATTTTGTTGGGAATTTTTTGGTTTTCTTTGATATTTATTTCCATAATTAGGGTGATTGTGATCCATAATTATCAAATAATATTTATGAAATACATAATAAGAGATACAAATGAGAAATTATGGATTTTTTTAATTGTTGAAAAAATATCAAGACTGGTATTTATTTATAGAGGATAAAAAATTACAGTTAGTATAATTTTATTTATTCATTATATTTAGAAAGTTATGTTATTTTTTTGTAAACAGTAATATTATGTTGGAAAAGCTTAAGGAAAGACAAATGGCGAGTTGCAAATGGTCAAGCTTCTTGCGCGCGCTGCATCTGCCACTTGTCACACAAATACTAACGCACATAAGTTTTTTAAGATTTGGGGATCAAGTTGGCGTGACAGATTATATTGACTTCTTTTCCACTTTTGCTTTCCACATGGCACGCCATGGTTAGTCCAAGTAAAAGGGAGGTTCCACATTTTGATGTTATTACAATTTTTCGGGAAACCATGCGACATTGGTGGGAAGGTTCATTTTCCCATTTTTCTGAAATGGGGAATCTAATTTCCATCAATGTACATGTTGTTAAATTGGATTTGGAATTAAATTTTCAAGTCCAAGAAATTTTGGATTTGGCATGAAATCAATCATTAGTTCAAAATGCAATCCAGAGTCCTAGCTATTTGTATACACACATACATTTGAACAATATTTATTTGTTTATTATATTATATATTCATAGTCCATGGAATAGATAGTAGAATGAAATTTACAAATAAATGGAGCATTTTGATTTTAAGTTCACATTAGAGATATTCTAGGATAAATATAACGTCTTTACTTTTACATGCTTTTTTTATTACATTTATATTAGAAATATTCTAATAGGGTTGTTATTACCTATATAAAATTATATATTCTCAAATTTTGTCTCTAATTCAGCATTCGGTTTTGAAATAAAATTGTGACAAAATGATTTTTTTTTCCATTAAAATAGCTTAAAACGAAATTGTATTTGAAAATTTAAACTGGACAGAACTATACTTGAACTTTGAGAAAAATTTTATGGACTGGATTGGACTTGTGAAAAGCATGGACTCAATTATTTCTAGTCCACTGAACTTCTGGCAGGATGTTGACATAATAAGTCAAATCCAATTCATCTAATTTACGCTAAGATCTGATACATGCTCTCTTGAGATCTGAAGGTAATACCCAGCCAACTAATAATTCCTCTACAGACCTGCTCATTAAATGGACACTTAAAAAACAAGTGAACACATGAATCATCCCTATAAGAGCACAATAAGCAGCTTGTATCTGCACACAAGCTTGCTTGCTTCATTTTCTTTCTAGTTCTCAACTTCCCCAAAGCTGTTAGCCAAGAGATAAATGCATGTTTTGGAATATTTATGGCATTCCAAACCCAATGATACCAATTGGCAGTATCATGAGTGTCAATAGCCATCCACAGCCCTCCTTGATTAAATACTTTTTAGTGCCATCAGGCCACTGGTTCTAATTATATGTAGGCTTAAATTGATTCTTCACTTTACATATCATTTTCCAGCTCCAGCTATCTGTCTTTGCTGCTTCATAATCCCACCAGTTAGTGTCTTTAATGTAGACACTATGCACCAACTTAATCCACATAACATCCTCTTTTTGAGTTATTTGCCACACTATCTTCCCAATAGATGCAAAATTCCATCTCACACAATCCCTAACACCTAACCCCCCCTTCTTTCTTTAATATACAGACCCAATCCCAAGCCACGGTGGGTGGTCTGTGTAGCCGCGTCTTCCCCTCACATAGGAGGGAACTGCAAGTTTGCATAATTTTCTCCAACACACTCTTGGGCGTCAAAAAAACTTGAGCCGAGTAAGTATGTATACTCATCAAGACAACTTGCACTAAAACAATCCTAGCTGCATATGATAGATGCCTAGATGACCAACACAAAATTCTTTTGATAATTCTATCAACTAGAATGTCACACTCAATTATTGTTAATCTTCTAGTAGAAATTGGTACACCTATGTATGAAAAAGGAGTGGCAATACAATTCATATATAATCCACTATTAGGAAAGTTCAACTTAATCATCAAAGCTTCAACAAACACCCAATGAACTGAATCATAAGCTTTGCACAAGTCTATCTTCATAGTACACCTAACAGGGAGGCTTTTACTTCCATACAGCTTGAACATGTATTGACTTATAAGAATGTTATGCATTATCATTTTTTTCTCTATGAATGCACTCCGCACCTGATCCACAGTGCCTGGGAGTACACTCTTCAATCTTGAACATAACATCTTAGAAATCACTTTATAGATCACATTACAACATGCAATGTGTCTAAATTGTGTCACATTTTCAGGTTGTTCACACTTAGGGACTAAACAAAGTGTAGTACAATTGATCTGTTTTAGAATTTTGCCAGACTAAAAAAATTCTAGTACAACCTCAATCACCTCCTCTCCAATACAAGACCAAGCCTTCTTGAAAAAGCCACTTGAATAAGCATTTGGACCCGCTACCTTGTTTTCAAGAATTTCTCCTATGAATGGTTCACATAAAGCCTGATGTTGTTCAGCATTTATCAAAGGACCCTCATTGACAACTCTGGTACTTGCATCACAGGTGTTATCTTCAAAAGTGGCCATCAAGCTTTCATAATATTCTATAAAAAGCCTGCTCAATCCCCTGAGTATCTTCTTGCTACTCACCAGCAGTGTTTTTGATTATGTAAACCTGGTTTTGAATCGTTCTTTTCCTAAAACAAGCATGGAAGTAAGCTGTATTTTCATCACCTCCTTTCAACCAATCACCTCCTTTGAAAAAAAGTCATTCGAGCTTTATTTAACATATTGTATTCATGCATAGCTTGCTCCTCTTTCAAACGGAGGTCTGCATTCAAAGGATCACTCTGAATCTCCACCTGTATCTCAGTGAGTCTAGTTAAAGCCATCCTAGGATCATTCTTAATGTTAGAAAATCTATCCTTATCAAGCAACCTAAAATAGCTCTTTAACCTCTTCAACTTCCTCACAAGTTTATACATAGGCACTCCTTGAGTATCTTGGTGTCGACTTATCTGCACTATTTCCAAAAATCTTCAGCAAGCCCCCACTTGTTACAATACTTAAAAGGGTTATCTCTACTTAGCACACTACTGTTAAGTTTTATGACACAAGGGCAATGATTTGAGATCCCTTCAGGAAGAAACATAGCATTAGATGCTCTGAAGCACTGGTCCCATGCCTCATTACTAAGACCCTATGCTCCTCTTCTTGCTTAAACCATGTGAAAAAAAGGCCCACTAGCTCCCACAACAAAGATGTTGCAATCCCTCACATATTGCGTGAACTTTGCCACTTCCTCCAAAGTAAATGAAGACCTAATTCCATCCTCCAAGTTAAGGACATTATTGAAATCTCCCATCACAACCCACCCACCTTAAATTCTTCTACTAATAGTGACCAAACTTCTCCATAAGATATTTCTGTCTTCAGAATTATTAAGCCCATAAACAATAGTAACATTAAAACTCTTCCCAATATCTTTGTGTAAAACTTCACAATGCATGAATTGTGCAGAATATTCACATATATTAATAATAAACATACTAGCAAGCCAAATTCACCAAATTCTGCCACTTCTATGATATTAGTAATTAATACAAATAGAATACCCACCACATACTCTAGGTAAGACTTTATAAAAGTTGCAAGACTTCACCCTACTTTCAAGCAACCCAAATAACCCTAAATTATACTGAGATAAGAAGTTCTTTACCTCAATATGATTTAGAGGGCTATTCAGGCCTCTAACATTCCATTAGCCAATGCTATACATGAGGCAAGGTTATTACCTCACTTCCCTGCTTATCCTCCACCACATTTGTCCCCTCTGCTTGTACACTTATGGTAGCTTATGTCTCTTCATTTATGACTTTGGATACCTCTCCTTATTGATTCTAACTCCTTGATGCGTCTTGAAGCTGAATGTTTTTTGCCAACTCCGTACCCTACAAACTGGTATCAGTCACATTAAGACCATTCCTTTGCACATCTTGATGCCCCCTGGTTCCGGTATTGCCTTTCGAGCGTGAAATACTGGATGGACTCTAGGTTTAGCCACCCACATATGCCTAGGCTTAACCTTATTTAGAGCCAATTCATACTTCTTTCGCTTACACTCCTCCAATGTATGGCCAATTCCTCCACAATAAATTGGGTTACATTCATAATTGACCTTCTCAGTCATAGTGTGCCCCTTCTCATTCACAAACTGAATTTCCTCTGGAAACTTCTGCTCCAATGTAACCTCCACCAATACTCTAGCATATTCAATGATATCCTTTTCTGCAGTTGCTCTCTCAGTACGAATTGGCTTGCCAACTACGGTAGCTATTTTGTTCAGAGCCACTTGTCCCAAGTATTTCAATGGTAAGCATGGTAGACGTATCCAAGTTGGGACCACCTTAACAGTTTCAGCTAAAAGATCCAAATCAGGGTACCAACTCTTCATAATCACAGGTTTTTTATTAAACATTTAGGTCCAGCATCTAGAGCTTTTTGTTTTCCTTCCATAGTTCAAAATCTAACCACAAAAACTCCATTGTTACTCATAACAATTCTCTCAACACCATACTTTCCCCAAATTATGCGAATAAATCCATTAACAATCATATATGTCGGCTTTATCACTGACACATAGCAAACAAGTGATGAATCCCAAAATTCAATCTCCTTCTTGACATCCTCCTCTAGAATGACAACCTCAGTAGGAGCCTTAATCACAATTACATCATTATTAACCTGAGTAAAATCTATACCCTCTTCCCTTATAGTAGCAAACAAGTTTTGTCTCCAATTTACATTCGTATCAACATTGTGACTAGTAGTACTCGCTAGCTGTTGCATAGGATGAGGTGAGGGATTCACCTGATTTGTTGATTGTCTCATCGGAGTTCGGATTGAAGCAATCCAATTATAACCCTGATATCTAGCCGCGATAAAATGTGCTCTATCCAACTTTGAAGCATTGAGGTCAGTTGAACCAGAAGATTCATTCTCTTTCTCCTCTTCCGAAGTCTAGCTTAGATCAACTACTTCTCCCAATTCATTCACATTCTTCTATTTCTTCGCATCAATTATTTTAGGTTCCTTCACAATTTGAACAGGTTGCTTTAATTTCTGTCCACCCTTACCCCTTTTCAGTCCGTTCGCCATGGCTCCAGCAGCTGTTGAAGAACTAAATCAATGGAACAGTAAACAATATTCTAGAGAGAAGTTAGAGACTCCCTCTCTATACCCATTTTAACTCCATGTCGCTATAACTTCAATTTGTAATAAAGCTGCAATTTTAAGTAGATCACTTGGTTTTTTTTATTATATATTTACATAAAAGAAGGTGAAAATCGATAAATTGGAAAAAGGAGAGCAATCTTCCTGATCCTTAAAACTAATCATATTTGGAGTCTGTAAACAAATTCATTTAAATATATATCCAGCATACAGTGAATGTTAGTTAACCTATCTATCACCGATCAACAATTAGTAGAAAGATGATGGACAAGTAAAGTATAAACAAATGCTCTCATGAAAAGAAACAATAGTTGGCTCGTACACTAAATATATATAACTCAAGGCATCGTTCGGGACTAATAACTAGTTTATATAGTTTTAAGCAAAAATAAAAAATAATTATATGTTTAAGTTTTCAAAATCCTTCCAATTTCTAAGATAAATAGTTGCAATTATATATTTAATCCTTTCAAGGCTTTTAAATTTTTTTAATCCCATAATAGCTCAGAAGTTAGTGTAATAAAACGAAAAGTAATTAATAATATCTCTTTCCGTAACTTATGCATCTTACAAATATCTCATTGTATGTATGGATAGTTTAATATTGAAAATACAAAAGGAAGGCAGTCTATATTTACCTGCTTTGCAAGTTTCTTTTGCTATTTATTTTTATTACTCTCGATCTAGCTAATTTAATGATGGGTTTTGTTTATTTAAAAGTGTAAAAGAGATTAACTAATTAGAAGTTAAAGGTAGAGGTATATATTATTTAAAACCTTAACTTTCATTTTTATAGTAAAGCTAGTTGTTGGGCACGGGGAATAGCATGAGAATTTACTAAAACAAAAATGATGTATTATACGGGGTTGATAATTCGTCGCAAGCACAAGCCATATAGAACTTGGTAATCAAACAACCATTGATGATCACCAAAGACGACCAAGGGTTGGAGACATCTTACAAATATTTTTCTTCACTTTATGAGGAACAAAAAAGTAATCTAAGAAAGGCCATAACACCTATGACAAGGCATGATTTAACCATTTGTGGGAGATGAGTAACATATGGCAAGTAACAATTCTTGTTCACACATTTTAATGATAGTATATAAAAAATTATTTGTATTATAATTCTATCTTATGGTAGAAAGTACTTGTATTCATGTGTGCATCCATGTGTGTAGTTGTACATAATCTTTTTATGGTTGAGAGGTCCCAATCCTTTTATTAAATGGAATTAGAGAATTATAACTATTTTCTAAGGAAAAATAATAACGCATAATGTCAAAAAATATTTTTTGTACACAATATGCAAAATTACTTGACTAAATTGATGTTCATGACAAAAATAAATCACTTTGGCATTCCATTAAATTTGTGAAAAGGTTTATCATAAATGTAGTTTTTCCCGACAATCTTGATATGATAATAGTTTTTTCAGATTTTTCATCATATACCCCTAATGAATTTTTTTATTCACCCTATACCCTTGATATTTTCAAAATTCGCCGTATAACCCTCAATTTCTTGATAATTCACCATACAACCTTAATGATAAATGATTATCAATTTTTTTAATCATTAAGCCTTGATTCCATTACTAATCCTTATTTCACCCCTATTTCACTCATTTACCCTAACAAATTAGCATTTAAACAATACATAAGGCCAAAGAAGAAGCAAGAGCGTTATGGACGAAAACAGCTAAAAGGGGCCATTTGTGGTGTTTTAATGGTATTCAATTACGTGTAACGACTCAAATAGGGTTTAATTAGGATTTAGTAACAGAATTAGGATTAATGATAAAAAAAGTTGGTAATTGTGATAAAGGGTACATGGTGAATTATCAAGAAACTGAGGGGTATACAGTGAATTTTGAAAATATCGAGGGTATATGGTGAATAAAAAAATTTGTCGGGGTATATGGTGAGAAATCCATAGTGTTTTATTTTTTATTTTTTCAATTCAAAATCATTATTGATGACCAAAAGAAGGGAATAAGAATACATCGAACATATCAACTACAAGGGAACGCGGAGGAAAACAAGCCCTCCACCTTCTAGGACAGGTTTCAGAGCAAGCAAAACAAAAAGCAGCCCCTAAACAAGGCCCAGCAGAAGAGCAAAGCAACCAAACAACAACAACACCTACTTAATAAGTAATGTTCTTAACTGATCATTACACCTATCCTTCACATTATGCAAACCATACACCACAGAAAACATCCATTGATCTCCAGCATGTTTATCAGTCACACAACAGTGAATAATTTGAGCAGATTTGTGAATGATTTGAAGAGTGACAACAGTAGGATTCCAAGCAATCCAAATCCTACCTCTATCTGAAGCTTCATATTTATGCACCCAGTTCCATGTATTTCCAAACTTCTTCAAGACTTTATCCTTATTGTGAGCTTTAACTCTAGTTTCTAATAAAGCCGTGAGAGAAATACTATTCTTACCCATAAACTTCCTTATTTCACCTAGTTTGGCAAGGTTGTTCAACCCCCTTACATTCCAAGTGCACACTATCATTAACCTGGGGAAACTGTGAATGTGCTACTCCTAGCCTCATCCATTAAACGAGTTACAATTGCTGGCCCTTCCATTAACATTGCATCCTTCCCCTTCTGCCATCTAGTAACAATGTTCGACACCGGAACTAGAGGAACATCAATCCTTTGATCCCCTGCATTATTAATGGGTTGCACATCCCTTACATTAGTCGATGGAACAACCCCTGTAGCAAAATCTAGATTGGCAACCATAGCCTTGCCCGGATTGTTCGCCACAACTGTTGTCACTTTAATAGTACTAGGTTTTGGTTGAGTGACTTTAAGCACCAATTTCTGAGTAACTTTAGTCACTTCTTTCTCCTTGCTCACCTAAGTAATCTTCTTTATTGTACAATCATGCCCTATAGTAGCACATTTGAGCTGAGGTACTAAGAAGGAGCTCACTCATAATGCACTTTTTGCTCAATAGCTCTCCCTGAAGCATCCTCAACATAAATACTCTTAGGCAGTTCCTTAGTAACATCAACTTCCACGAACATTCGAGCAAAAGGAACTCTTTGTTGTTGTGTAGTACATTCATCAACAAAAAGAGGGATCCTAACCATACTCCCTATTCTACTTAGACATTCAGGACCCCAGTATTTAACTGGCAGGTTATACAATCTAATCCAAAGAGGAATCACCCTTAAAACTTCATTTTGGAAATCAAAATCCGGAGTCCATGCCTTAAGAGCCATAGGTCTACTATTGATCATATGAGGGCCAACATATAGAATCTCATTTATGTCATCAATAGAGGCAAATTTAACAATGAAATAACCCTTATCATGGAGAAATTTTTTTAGCTTAGACACATGATTTCATTTTTACTCTATAAAACGAGTTAAAGCTCCTATGGAAGGAGTTTGACCAACAACATGTAGGATAATAGTAGTGGACGAAGTTTCAGAAAGTTTACCAACCTCATCTTGATCAAGCATAGTAATTTCCTTACCTTCTTTCATTAGAGTAGGAAGAATTTTAGTGTAGCTCCCTTAGCAGTAAGGGTTTTGCCAGCAACAACATCAGCCCATTTCATAGGAGGTGACATCTCCAATCTCCTAACAACACCATTTGCACCAGCCTTCTGAGTTATAGTAGCTTCCTTGCCCTCAGCTTATGGCTTTACAGTCTCATTCACATCTTTCTCCTCATATTGTGGTCTCAAGTTTCAATGCCATTCTTCCCCTGAGATGCATTTTCAGTAGGAATATGCTCCTCCTCATGAAGCTTCTCAGGTGATTTGAGAATAACTTCAGGATTTGAAATAATACTCACAGTAGGCGTTATCACAGGTGATGTAGTTGATTTATGTGCTCTAAAGGTTTGATTTATGTGCTCTAAAGGTTTCATTAATAGCAGTTATGGTAGCTTGAATCGCAGGGGAAGTATGACCAGGCATCTCCTGGGTTACTATTACATTGGTTCCAAATTCTTCGGGTTTGAAACTTTATTGTTTAGGTTATATGTTGTGCTATTACTAACTTGCTCAGGTTGAGGAGTAAGTTGAGGCTTTTTTCGCGACCCATCGGTGGCAGACAACGGTTAGCTTAATCCCTAAGCAATCACAACTTCACCATGGAGAGGAAACCCTAGCTTCTTATTTTTTTTAATTTTTATAATAGTTTTCTTTTGAAAGGTAAACTTCATTAATTGAAGGACAAACATCATCTATAATAGATATTAAAAATAATAAGATACAATTAAACAAGGTTGAATCAAATTCGTTTTTGAATAAACTACAATAGACCAGATCGAGCAATACAACGCAATCCCCTTGTATTTGTTGAATCAAGCAGCTATTGATGAGGAAATATATCATTCTGACATAATTTGCGAATAGCTTTCTTGATCGAGCAATGTTAACTGCATCCGAGATTCCAATAACTTCATGTTGAGTCTCAAATGTAAACCAATGAGAATAATTTTTATACCTAAAAACAAAAAAACCACACTCACAACTCCCATAGTGGAGAAGGAGATCTGCAGAAGTCAGAATGAAAATTCCATAATAGGGTTGCAGAAATCTCATAAAGGGATATTAAATTATTCAACAAAACAAAAAAGGAACTAAAAACTGAAAATAAAAAAGGAAAAGGGGCTTAACATGTATGAAATCATCCATGACAACTCCTAATTGATGAATAAGGGATACGGGAGGCTAGTTTTGTCTAGAGTGAGGTTTTTTCTGATAATAGTTAAGTATACATCAAAAATCAAAATGTTATCCTAACTAAGTATCATAAAGAACAATGATTGGAATTCATTTTTTTCCTAAACACTTGCCAAAATGTAAACAAGAATATCTGATGGGGTATTTCTCTTCATCTTCGTTTAATTTCGAGATGCCTAGGTTCAATCTCGGATTGAGTTCTTAATACTCATGCCAGAGTGGAGATTAGGAGTGGTTAGGGCTTCATGATGGGGTTTATACTGCAGTGAAGTCAACCTAAACTATGTGTTCTAGCTACGCTTGAAGATGTTGATAAAACAACACCATCAATGGAAGAGGAAATGCTCATAAAACATGAGATAGATGATGAGTTTGAATTCTCAAAGGAGTTGGTCATTGATGAAATGGGTAGTGTGGAGGAACATAACATTGAGAAGAGTGAAAGATATGGATGTTGAAGGCAAAGCTACCGTGACACCAGTAATGCTAATCATCGATGGTGAAACATACTTTATGGAGAAGTCCTTTATAGGTGCTCTGTAATACCCGACCACACGGAGTCGAGTCTATCGTGACCAATGTGCATCCAGGGTGAACAATTGTGCTTAATAACCAACACAAGTTCTTTCGGCACATTTTGTCCTTACTCATACGCATCTCCAGAAACATCCCAGGAGGTCAGCCATCCCTGGACTACTCCCACTCAAGCACGCTTAACTGTGGAGTAATTAAGGAAATGAGTTCTCTAAAAGAAAAGATGCATCTTGTTGGAATGAGTAGCCTGCTAAATCCCTTTAAACCAATCATGAGTGGTATTACATACACCCTCACTTGAGAACAGCAACGCCCTCACTATAACCCGGGACTCAACAAATTCGGCATACGACCTGTTGGTCACCCCAGCCTAAAGATAGATCACCGGAGACCCCAGATATTCAGTCTCATGACCTCTAGGTCGCTGCTTATAATAATGCAGCCCAAAATACTCCCCTACTAGGCGCCTAAGAACTCCTAATTTTCGCCCTTAGGGTAACCCCAATACGTAGTCGCAGGGTTGGTCTGATACCATTTGTAACATCCAATCCATACGAAGTCGAGTCTATCATCACCAATGCGCATCCACGGCCAACAAATGTCCTCAATAACCAACACAAGTTCTTCCGGGGTATGTTTTTCTCACTCGTGCACATCCCAAGAAATTTCCCATGAGGTTACCCATCCTTGGATTACGCCCGATCAAGCATACTTAACTATGGAGTAATTAAGGAAATGAGCTCTCTAAAGTAAAGATACATCTTGTTGGAATGAGTAGCCTGCTAAATCTCTTTAAAGCAATCATGAGTGGTATTACATGCACCTTTCGAGGTTTTATAAGTTCACAGAGGTAAAGACTCCTTGTGCCGAAACTGATGACCAAGTTAAGTCTAACCTAGCAATGGTGAGGCTGAAGATGCTCTACTACAAATCGTGTTACTTATCTGCTTCCAGATACCCGGGCAGATTGTAAGCAGAAGTTATCTTTGTTGTTTTTTCCTTGCAACCAAGTACGAATCTATGTAATAGCCAAAATGTGACTCAATATAACATGCAAAACTATACTCTCGATTTCGGTTCCATGCATGGTAAATATACTATAGTCTAAGACTAATTAACACCAGTATTAAGAATTTAGAAAGTTTAACACACTCTCATGATAAACTAACACGTAGTTTCTCCAATTGAGCAACCGATAACTTCTCTACAAGGATCTTATTCCATATTTCCATTGTATTGCGCATAAAATTTCTTCATCCATATATCTTGCAATCAGCCAATCAAAATCGAAATAAAAACATTATGTCATCATCAAAATAAAAAAGGAGGCAATAACAACCCTTTGTGAACTTTACAGTTTACACAAAGATTGAAAAAATAAATAGTTCGAAATTCCATTATAATATTAGATGCATTTCTACCTACGATTTGATAGCTAGTTAATGGAAAATATTATAAATTATCTATCCACAATACATATGGACCCTCATAAATGTCAATAAAGTTCTCAACATTAAATATAACCCATAAATTAGTGACGGAAAAAACCCTTATTTAAAAATAGTCTATTAAAATATATTCAATTTTTTTAAGATGAGACTACTAATATGTTGCTTAGTTAATCAATGCTCTATTATACTATTTCTAAAAGTTAGGCAACCATAGTGCATAAGCTTGCATGGTTTAACGAATTACAAAACTACACTTCGTTTTGAGACCAGGAGTATTTGTTTAGCACAAAACATTTATGGGACACCTAACACTTGGCAAGCCGTCAACAACAAACTATGTAATAAAAGTTTAAAAAATTAAAAGCTAGTTATGCATCAATTTATCTATCTATACTAATATATTAAAATGCGTTCCTAAACAAGTAATAGTGTCACGTGGTGCTTTCCATTAGGATTTTTGAATCCATGTAATTTACATACAATAGAAAGTTAGAAAATGTACCATATACAATTTGATCCAATGACTTCAAGCTCAATATTAATGTTTTAATCACTAAAACAAGTCGTATATAGTGTTATCAGTTCAAAGTGAAATATTAATAAACGAAAATGTCATTAGTCGGGATGTAACCCGTGCTTAAAAACTAGTATATATTATTGAAATGTGTCGGGAAGAACTACATTCCCGCCGAATGTTACCCCTCTCCTCTTTCAACCACTGACACGACGCCATTGTCATCCATGAAGTGGCTTTTTTTTGCGCCATGTGTCTTCTCACTGTATTTAACCCAAAAGGTGTAGAACATGAATTAATCCAATATAATACCTAGCCCAAACTAATCAACTAAATGTTCTAAAAAAAAGTACCCCTTATAAAACACCATAAATCTTTCCCGATAATCTATGCATTCTCTAATATGTGCTCAAGCCTACTCCCGTGGAATAAAACATGAAAATTAAAGACATTAAACATTCTACTCAAACTTTCTAACAATTCAATCTATCTACACCCGTGGCAAATTTCGTGTCATCAAATGAAATACTCAAATTCGTAAAAACTGAACTCCCGTTGTGATCAAGGCAATGGAATAATAGCAATACGAATTATCCCTAATCTAGTATTGGAAGTTGCATAGTCAATCAAGCAAGAACCAATAAACAACTAATTTGGGAATTTATTAATTTAAAAAAATCATAAATTAATTCATACTAGGCTTCAGCTTAACCTCTCAAGCATAATTGAAATAAATAAACAAACTGGAGAAAAATAATTAAAATTCATAATAGAATACAAAGAGAAAATAAAAAGAAAATAAATAACAGAATTAATGGAAGAAAGGTTGAGTCTTGAAAAACAATACAGATCCACAAGTTTCTCTCTCTAAAAAAATCCTAAGTATGAATTAATAATGATGATATTAATATCTAAACTCATAAAATAAGGTTTTAAAATCCTGTTTATAAGTTAAGTATAATATACACCGACACAAGTTAGGTCACGCAAAAAATTTGACAATACATCAGGTCACACGGTCCAGCAGCTTCTTGCATGGTCATGCAAGATCCTGCACTGTCCAACAAATTCTCGCTCGGTCATGCAAGCAAGGAAGAAGTTTTAGTGGCTTTTGATTACAAAGTTGCACGATCCAGCACAAATCCACACAATCGTGCGGGCAAGGCAGTGGCTCCAGCACAACTCTGAATTGCTATAGCTTTTGATCCAGGGTTTTGTTTCATACATGTAATATATCATCAGAATGCCCTTGAATTATAGTTTCCAACTCAGTTGGAATTATCTCATTATCATTTTTTGTCAAAAGTTATGGACACAATGGTGTGGAGGTATCATATTTCGCGCAAGTACACACAATCGTTTGTATCATTTGGATTTTGATTCTTTTATAAGGACATGATTTATCATTTTTAAGGTCATCCAAAGGCATTAATCATCATGCACGAAAAAAAGGAGTGAAAAGTACCTAACATTACATCAAAAGACCAAACAATGTGTGAAAGCACTGTAGCTTATGAAAAGGGACCTACATATGCATGAATGCATGTGAATGCTCCAATAATACATGAAAATGCACCCTAATATGAAATTAAGTAATATTACAATATGCAGTTATCATGCATCTCATAATTATAGCGGAGGTACATTTTTTGGCAGATGACATGTACATGTCTTTTGTGTGTAGTATGACATTGGATACCATGCAAGTCTCATGTTCTACAGGTACATGTATTCTCCGTTATAGAGGTGTCAATCTGGGTCACTGGGTGGGTTTGGGTTGACCCAACCTGGGTCGGAATGATTTGGGTCGGAATAATCTGGGTGAGAGTGTGCCATGGGTCGGAACTGGGTGGGTCGGGTGGACTTGGGTCGGGTTCAACTGGGTGACGGACTCTCGAAACTGGGTCGAAACTGGGTCGACTGGAACTGGGTCGGCCAGTATCTGGGTTGGGTGAATTTGGGTCGGAATGGAATAAGGTGAAGTCGGCCCAAATCGGCTTTCGGAATAACTTGGGTCGGAATAAATCGGCTTGCGGAATAACTTGGGTCGGAAGAAATCGGCTTTCAAATGACTTGGGTCGGAATAAATCGGCTTTCGGAATGACTTGGGTCGAATAAATCTTTTCGGAATGACTTGGGTCGGAAGAAATCGACTTTCGGAATGACTTGGGTCGGAATAAATTGGCTCTTGATAGGACTTGGGCGGCTAAAGCCTTAAACCGGCGGCGTATTGACTTTGGTCGGAACAAATTGGCTCTCGGAATGACTTGGGTCGAAATAAATCGTCTCTCGAAACAATGCGACATCGGGTGCGATTGGGTCGGCTTAAGACCTTAAATTGGCTTTCAGAATAACTTAGATGAAGTTTGTTTGTTGTAGCCGTCTTTCGGGCGGGACTTGGACTTTTGGAGAGCCTAATGTTTACAATTGGAGAGTCAGTAAAGTAATTGAAACTCAAAATATTTACTTAGATTGAAACATGTTGTTATTGGAATGAGCGTATTAATAAATTCGATAAACTAATTCAAGATAATAATAATAGTACTCTACTTAAATTAATCATCTTTAAATTGCATTCAATTTCGAACCGAAAGCATCTGATTCAGTTGCAACAAATGTAGAATAATGTAACTCAGTAGATTGGTTCAATATAACAATACTCCATTTAAGTTAATTGTCTCTAAGTTGAATTCATATTGAAACTCAAAACAACTACTTTAACAGTATTGTAAGTTTAATTCAAGATAATATCAATACTCTACTTAAGTTAATCACTTTAAATTAAATTCATTCTGGAACCGAAAGTATCTAATTCAGTTGCAACATATGTAGAACAGTGTAACTCAGTAGATTGGTTCAGCATAATAACAATGCTCCATTTAAGTTAATCGTCTCTAGGTCAAGAACAATGATTACAATAATAATAATAACAATAACAACAACAACAATAACAACAACAATAACAACAACTACAACATAGTTTGTTATAACACATAGGGAGGTTTGTTAAAGTACTGTATCATTTTGCATATTAACAAGATCTTAATTGACTAAATCTTATTTCTTATTAACAAGATTTTGGTAAAAAGCTTATAAGTGTCGATAAAAAAACCTATGGCTTAAACATCATTGATACAATAACACATCAATATAAGTATTTTGTTATACTATAGTTCACGTAACTGACTGCAATCAAAACATTTAATTGAGCAAGTAACAGTTATATAAGTAATATTTCAAGAACAAGAAGTATAGTTCATAAGTGATCAAAGATTAAAGGTGATGATGACTAATAATGATGAATTGGAGTCGATGATGATCAAAGTTGATAAACACAAATTATACTAGTATACCATGATCAAAGCCAATGTAAGCGAGTAATCACCAATCTACTGAGTTGGTCTTGTAAGCGAGTAACACTAATGTCTATTTAATCTATTTAGTGACCAACTTAATCTACTTAGTGACCCACATAATCCATTCAATTATAGTATTAAAACATGATTAAATATTATAACAATAGTAGGCCTATAATTTAGGATTATGACATGAACTAAGTTCATTAAAATTAATAATACTAATAACTAATTGAATTTTAAAGTTTCTAGTTTATATTAATTCCTAATAATAAGTCAATAGTACTAATTTTTAAAGTTAACAAAACCAATAATACTAGAATTATTAACTTAGAATTTGCAAATGAAAATAATATCAATTTAATCAAAATGAGAAAATTAAACTAAAGCCATTGATTTGTGAGAATATCAAATGGACAAAATCCAACCATTGATCAAAATAGCAATCCATGTGCTTGGTCTAACTCAATGCTCATTGGTTAAATAGAATTAGTGATGGATCCCTCCTTGAATGAGCAAATCTCAATCCTCCATTAGAGAAAGACTAAATCTTAACCCTTCATTTATCATTTACTCTTTTAAAAATTTTAAAAAATTAACCCTAAATTCACAAGAGCAAATCTCAGCTCTTCAATCTTTTAATCCAACGGATGAAAACACCCTAGAAGACCAAACCAATCTCTAGTTTTTAGCCCCCTCAAACCCTTTCTCCTCACGCCTCTCCACTTATACTCTCACTCTGAACGAATCCATCGGCAGCAAATCGAAATTCTCTCTGTTTTCTAACTTGATTTTAACTTCATTTTTCTGCATTTGGTCGATTGAGTGCTCTAATTGGCAAACTTTTGTTTTCTTAGGTGGTGAAGAACTGAAGATGAAGGCTTGACAAGACGTACTTCAAGATTCAAGAACGAGAACGTATGTATTTCCCACTTTCCCATATTTTGTATGTGAATATTTGTCTACTTTTTAGGATTTCAGTTTTAGAATTTTGAATATATATTATGTAATTTTCCGATTAAACTGATGCAACCATGATTTTGCACTGGAGCTTCATAGGTTTTATTGTAGTATTGGTTAAAAGTAAGAATGAAAGAATTGATTATGGGAGAGAGATTAGTGGAGGGTCACTAATCATATGGGATATGGGAAAGGGTGTGAGAGCAAAAGAATTAGTCGGGTTCTTTGTGTAAGGGGGGAGTTTCGCATCGCATGGAAATTTCACTTCCACCCTTTCTTTCATGGAGGTTTTGTCCAATTTCAGTTCATACTATCACAAATCAGTAATAGTGTTGAGGTTTTTATATACCCAATTGAACTTAGTGTATTATTTCATCACATAACGGACTAGAGTATATGTCCTGCATTCAGCAAAACCATCTGTATTATACTAGTTTGGTATCATTGAATTCAATTGATAAACATTTCTAATTATACTTCCATTGTGATTTATTAGGTTTTTATATATTTAACTGAAGTTAGTGTATTTTTTCACCACATAATATACTGTTTGTCTACATTCAGTAAATCATCTGTATTATACTACTCTGTTATATAATTATTATTGAATTCAGTTTATGATGAATTTCTCAATGTATGTCCTACATTAAGTGAAACCATTTGTATTATACTACTCTGTTGTTGTACATTACCAAAATGTTGAGGGAAGAACTTTAAACTTTACCCCAAACCTCACTGGAGTATCTTTAGCTCCCAAATTCTGCATATTATTGGCTTTCAGTGGTTAAATTGTTCAAATTTTTAACTGATTTCATTTATATCTCAGTATTAGTTATATCACTTTACAATTATACGAGCCTACATAATCGATTTGTTACTTTTGATATAGTGCTACTAACTTTTAGGATGCAGCTACAAAACCTAGCTTCTGTGAGTTGGAATGGCAATCTAATCACCAAGTTGGACATCCAGTTCCCTTGCAATACTGCATAAGTAGGTTCCATAGTTGTGTTTTCAAAATTAATTTACTGTTTTAATAGTTTGAAGCTGTATGATTCACTTATTTTGATTTCTGATATAGTGCTATGAATAATACTTTCAGGACACATGTTTAATTTATACAGGTATCTGATTATAATTATTTATGTATTAGCTTCTAATGAGATGGAATGGTTCTCTATGTCATGAACTAGAATATATCCTATTTTGATCAATTTGTTGTTTATGATTTTGTGTATAAGAAACTATGAAATATATAATAGCTAGTTCTAACTATAATTATTTGAAATTATTTTGTAGTACTTCTTGGGATTCCATGCACTTATTCGCAAGAGATGATTGACGAGCTAAAAGTTACGTGGGTGGCATTTTTAAACAATCAAACACAAGACAATGGAGATTGAAGATAATGACGGTTTCCTAGGTTGTTTTCAACCGGTTTCCTAGGCCTTCTTTGTAGTAGTGTTACTTGATCTCATATTAGTTGGACCATTTTGGTGATCAATATTTATGATCTCAACGAAGGAAATTTGTATCTTCTGGATTGATACACGTACCACTTGAGTACTTGATTTTGTAAATTATTGAAACGAGTGGATATGCTATTTATATTCATGATCGTCATGAATTTTTTTTATAAGAATGATACTTAATCATCATTGACTTGTTTCATTACTTGGCTTAATATGAATACTAAATTATACGGGAATATATATTTTTATATGATACGCTGTTGTAATAGGCCTGGACATACATTTGAACTATTGTATTGCAACAGTTCATTAGGCGTTGCATCAGGTGCAAATAAGCATTACATTAGGCTAATGCAAAGTACTCCATTTGTCAGAAAAATTTGAACACTTGTTAGGAAACATATTTTAAGGTGATAAGGATTGGAATGGTTTTGGGTCGGGTTGTATTGAGTTGGAATGATTTTGGGTCGGGTGGTAACTGGGTCGGGTCACAATTGGGTCGGTGATAGCTGGGTTGGGTCACAACTGGGTCGGTGATAACTGGGTTGGGTCACAACTGGGTCGGTGATAACTGGGTTGGGTCACAACTGGGTTGGGTCACAACTGGGTTGGGTGATAACTGGGTGGGTTTAATTGGGTCATTGGCGGGTGAAGTTGGGTGTGGGTCATTTTGGGTCGGAAACAGGTTGGGTCTGGGTCATTGTTCACGGGTACAACTGGGCACGGGTCAACCTGGGTCGGCCCAATTCAGGTTGGGTTACCAATTTCACGGGTTAAACTGGGCACGGGTGGACACTGGGTCGGAATGGGTCGGCTTTCCAACCGACCATTCTCGGCTCGGAACAGGTTGGGTCTGGGTCGCATGCGGGTTCACCCGTGGGTCGGCCCAGTTTTTGACACCTCTACTCCGTTATATACCGACCAAAAGACTTAATTACCTTCGCTATTAGTAATGATACGCGCTACACCAATTCCAATAGTTCGTGATATTTTGGTTACTAGCCCAAGGTTGTAGTGCTATGGGCATCCAATTTATAGTTTGAGGCGTTGACGCCAATTTTGCCGGTTTAAATGCAACTACTTAATGCTTTTGCTTTATTAAAGAAAAAGAAAAAGCGTAGCGTAAACAAAGTACTTGGGGCACGACTCTGGCCCTTAAACTTGTAATAATTAAAATATGAGCTGATTTTATTTGTAATATATATAAGAATACAAATTATACGATTAATTGTAATAAGTAATTCTTTTTAACGAAAGAACAAGGGGGCTAACTTAAGAGAGGTAAGGGAATTACTCAAATGAGTCTCATGAATTTTGATACCTGAACCTCAGAAATATGAGGTGGGACCCCTAAAAAAAAAGAAATACGAGGTGTGATGCCAAAAACTATACCACCTCAACTACTCAACCTCAATTGGAATAAATATATACTTTAAGACTCGGATTCCCTTTATTCTTAACATACATACATTTATACTTATATTATAGATCTATTTCTAGTATAATTACCAACATATGAGCTTTTTTTTGTTTTTTATATATAGTTTGACCCGAAAGAATCTGCTTCGTTACTTAGATTCATAGTTAATTTAGGTGATCCTATGGCGTATCTTACGTACTAACTAATTTTGAGCATATTAATCATCGATATGTGAAAGCATTTATGGAACACAAAATGACTAATGTCAACCCCTTTTTAAATCGAAGATACTATCCAAAAAATCTAATTGGGTAAAGCGAAAAAGAGCTTATAATTAAATTACAATTTTCCCAAAAATATATTGAGCTCTGACCTCTGAGCTCTGGGATTCGTATATTCGTATGTACATTGCTTGCGAGTCCCGAAACAAAGGTAGAGGCTGGAGTCCTTACCTAAAACTGCCCTTTGAAAATGCCAAGATTCGCATTCAAATAAAATGAGTACTAATTAATACAAAGCTTTTGGTCAACCATGTCCAAAATCTATACTTCACTTTGCGAAAGCTAATTCATTCCTGAAATTTAAATGAAACACTACTGTAAAAAATATCTCACATAAAAACAGATGTTTCATTTATTTCAAAGCAGAGAATGTATTTTAATTTTTTTTTACTCGCCAATAATTTAATAACCAAATATGACATAAATATTAATATCAATTTCAAAAATTATTAAAAAAGACGGTCTAATTTTAATATAAAAGTAGTCCTAGTTACTAAATGAATTAAACTAGTCACCAAATGAAATTAACCTACTCACTACTGGGCTAATTCTCTTTTTAATATTGGGCTTACCATTGCCTAATTTTAATTTAAAAGTAGGCAGTCTCTTACAAGACAAACTCAATGAATTTCTCATTCTCTTCTTAAATCATTTGTATAAAGACACTAATTTAGCTTAAAAGGAAATAAAACCTTCTATAAATAAATTTGTCTTTTATAATTGAATATCTTATTATAGACTAAAGTCGTATCACCTAATAAAAAATAACCTAAGGTCCACTAACTGATAGTCAAGGAAGTCAGGATCGAATCCACAAGGAGATAGCTATACTATAATGTCCGAACTCTTATATTATACTAATTAAATCAGATGAAAATTGTTGGTTTACTGAACTAAGCATATAATTAAATCACAAACATCAATTTAGGAAAAGATTAGGAAATGGTTCACCATGTATGCAATTCAGAATATCAAGAATGATTGAAGAACTCAATGAAATAATCTAACTAGGGCACATGTAATTTATCTTGAACATTACCTCACTCGAAACTCAGTAAGCCGCTCTCACATGGTCATAGATCACTAAGCTTACTATTGAGAGCCTGTACAAGATCCTACCTCTCGGTCTATAACTTTGTATTGCAACAATAATCCACTGTTGACCAAACTTATAGATTAACTTAAATAACTCAATAGCAAGAATCAAACAAATCAATGAATTAAATAATCATCCAATTAATCCCTGATATGCATACACAGATCCCCAAATTCCTAGAAAATAAACTACGCACACATAATTGAGGAAAACATAATCACAATTAAATAAGAAAGCGATATGATGCAATAACAAAGACGAATATAAAAGAGATCAGACTAGTAAGGAATGAGAAACAATACCAATTGAAGAACAAATTTTGAAATTAATACTCTATTCAAATCTTCAATGAATTTGTAAAATAGAATAAACTAGGATTCTTGAGAGAATAAAAGTGCTTCGAAAACTAATGGCTAAAATAAGAATAAGAAAAATAGTTTTTCTTCTATAAAAGGAGAGTTATTTATAATAATGTAATAAACAGCACAACACGCGCTTCAAAACGCCTAAAAATCTCCCCACCCAGGTTGTCGGGGGGAGGGGGGTTTGTCATGTCATAACCCGTAGAATAAAGTGAAACCACGATCCACCCAGTCGGACAAGATACCGCCCGATCGACCGCATAACAAATTATCAAAACTGCTCATTTTCGAAACATCATAACTTTCTCATCTCTCATCGAAATTTAGCATGTGACCAGTCGTGGGACAGCTCTTCAAGTACTTTCGAACCAAATTGGACATTATCATTTCTGTATCAAAATATATAAATAAAAGAGTGCACAAGAGTCAGTTTTCACATTTCTTGCAGTGATGGTTCCATTCATTGTAACCCAAATGCGTCTCAAAGAGATGCTTTGTGATCCTCATGCAATCTACCTTCTTTATTCATGTTTGTTTCACTCATGCTTAGCCAACCATAATCTATTTGCATTAATATCACCTGAAATTCATCAAAAGAAGCAAACGGAGAGTAGTAAATGCACTAAATGCTCTAATACGAACTAGAAATTCAACCTAAATGCACCTAAATATGTATTTGAAGGATTTTCCACCGCCACCCATATATACCCCTGATCTGGATTGTCGTCGTCGTCGAGGTTCTCATTGTCGGTGGATATATTTTGAATTGTCACCGCCGTGAACTTTCACCAACCTGGACAATAGTTTAGCTACCGCCGTCATCCCACTTGTCAAGAGGTGGTTGCCTTCTTATGCAAGAAGCCTTATTGTTTCTTGAGTAATTAGATATAGTATTTTTTTTTGCTTTGTACTCAAGTTTTCTAGTTGGCTCTCCCTGAGATACAAATTGCACTAATTTAGGTTTCTAGTGGTCTTTCCCGAAGATAGAAATTCCACGAATACCTCATATACCTCTCAAAAAAATTCAGGGAACAAAAAGAAATTTCTTATTGAAATAACTCTGTATATTTGGTGTTAAAGTGAATAATATATCACTAGTGGAAAAAACCCCACCTGGTATGGTCAAAACTGGCCTTTCAGATGCGGTTTTGGTCCGCATCAGGTGGGGGCGCAACAGGTGACTTATCATTTCTGATGTGGTCCGAAACCGCATCTGATGCAGTTCAGAGGGAAAACCGCATCAGATTAGGTGATGATCTGATGCGGTTTTCGCTAAGAGCCGCATCAGATTTTTGAGTTTGTGTCCAGAAAAAATTACAGACCTGTACCCTGCAGAGGTCTGCAACTAACATGCTGCCTTTATCAATAACAACGAATATAACAGCAAACGAAAAAACGAAAATTACAGAGCATAAAAAACGAAAAAAATGCTGCATAACAATGAATACCAATAACTTCCAATTCATCAATGAAAAAATAAAGAGCATAAAAACGAAAAAAAGCTGCATTACAGAACCAGAAGTAAAAAAACAAAAAAAATACATACACAATTCCGATTCAACAATGAAAAAAGCGAACTAAAAACATAACGAGAATAGCGAAAAGTAACGAAATTTACAGAAATTACAGAACCAAAAGTAAAAGTAACGAAAAAAAAAAAACTAGTTGTACCTAAAAAAACATAAATTACAGAAATTGAACGATTTTTTTTAAAAAAAGCAAACTAAATCTAACTAAAAATGCAAATTACAGAAAATAAACGAAAATTTAAAAAAAATCGAACTAAAACTAACTTAAAACATAAATTATAGAAAATAGCCGGAAAATTAAAAAAAATTAGATCTAACTCAAAAGGACGCTGCATTCCTCGTTGCAAATGGCGGCGTGAAACGACGGCAAGCCAGTCGAGCGTAAGTTACGGTTCTTCTCTTCGTTTGTCGTTGTGGTTAGTTCGTCGTTGAGGAGGCGTTGTTGTTCGTCATTGAGGAGGCGTTATGGTTCAATTCGTCTTTGCGGTTCATCGTTGATGAGGGAGGAGGGAGGAGGGATGAGGAAGGAGAGAGGAGGGGGTCAGATTGAGAGATGAGGGGGCGCCGTGGGTGGAGGAGGAATGGGATTAGGGTTCAGTTGAGTGAGGAGAGAGAGGAGAGGAATGAGTTGTATTGAGTGAGAGATGAGGGTCCGGTATTTGTTGGGTTGATGGGATAAACAGATTGGATCGTATTTGTTGGGCCGCGTTGGAATGCTCGTTTTTATGGACTGAAATCTGATGCGGTCCATAAGAAACCGCATCAGTTTCTAAAATCTGACGCGGTCCATTAAAGGATCGCATCAGATTGTCGTATCATCTTTTTCCTCTCATTTTTTGGTTGCTTTTCAGATGCGATTTTTGTAAAACTGCATCTACTACTAAGTGACATATAAGGTTTTTTCCACTAGTGTATATTTCATAATCTTAATTCATAGATACTTGGTGTCAAGTTATAGAACATTTCTTAAAACCTTACGAATGGCAATAGTTGTAACAAATAACCTGATACAAGTGTGCATTCTATCTAGTTAAAAGGTCTATCTAAAGGGAGGTGCAGGTGCACCTTTAACTTTTATGGTGATTTTTTTTTGGGCCCCCATCAGAGAACTCCTTGGTAAGAAGAAGGACCTGTACTGGACTATCAACTCTCGTCGGTCAGCCAACCCAACTACACAAGTCAATGCTTGAAAGTAGGGGGAATATAAGGGAATCCCTACTCCAAAGCATAAGTATGTATTGGGGTTAGAACTTGTGACCTTAAAGTCACAGGGTGAGTTACTGACTACCTCCACCAAGCCTTTTATGGTGACTTGTTATCTCCTCACACGTACAACTCTTTCGGTGTCGAAATAAATGTGAGGTAATTTGTATAATAGATAAGTTGATATTTTTTTAAAGTTTAAAATAATCAATTTGACTTGTGTGGACTCGGTTCACGTTAACATAAGCAAGCACGAGGCCAAATGCACGTAGTATTGTTAAAAAATCCATAATATCATTTAGAAACCCACTATATCATGTAGAAACCACTATATCACACAAAAACTCACTATATCATTCATAAACATATTATATGATGCATAAACTACATCATTCTAAAAAAAAGCCACTATATCATGAAGAAACCCAATATATCATGAGGAAACACACTATATCATTTTGAAAAATACTATATATATATCATGAATAAACTAAATCATTTATGAAAAATCCACTATATCATTCAGACACTCATAATATCATGCAGAAACTCAATATATCATTCATACTCACTATATCATGCAAAAACTACATCTTCCTATATGTTAAAGCACATGTCACGATATAATACACATCCTATATCTTCCTACATGTTAAAATATATATTAAAATAAAATCTTCCACTATATTGCGTATAATTGATGTTATGGTTTTATATAGAGTTCTCTCCCCTAATTATGTGCTAAAAGTTGTGATTATGGTGCTCTTAGGAGCCATTTGGTACTAATTCTCTCCATCTAGTTGTGGTTTGCTATTTTGTATTGAATTGTAGGTTTTGGAAGCTATCACCTACTTTACATGATTGCACAGTGGATTAGAGAGGTTAGATGCCGAGTTTCTAGATCCCGAGGATGATTTCCGGGACTTTGAGCAAAGAAAGAAAAGAAAACGAAGATAAGCCGATCGGCCCGATGGGATCGGGCGGCCCAGCCCGATCGGGCGATATACCAGTTCTTCATACTTCAGCTGCGGGCCCGATCGGGCGTTTTATGCCCTGTCGTAATTCGGTCTTTCGCCCGATCGGGCGAGTTGGCCGCGCGTGGCGCCATCCCAGCACCCTGCCTCCCATTTCATAAGGCCGCCCGATGTCATCGGGCGGGTCAGCCCGATTGCATCGGGCGTCTTGCGGTTTTGGCCTTAATCATCTTCTTTGGAGCCCGATCCCGTCTGGCGACTTTGGCCCGATCGGGCGGCTGGCGTGACGCGAGATTTTTAATGATTGCGGGCCCTTTTTCGAGATTTTCTTCTATTGTTTTAGGGCTTGTATAAATAGAAAAATCAGAATTATTAACTCCTATCTAGTTTTTATTATTAGTTTTTCTCTCTAGAGCGTTTCAAGAACCTTAATTCATTGCTTTGTGATTTGAATTCAAGATCAAACCTTTTGCTTATTCATAGTTCAATATAATTAGGTAATCTTTCTTCTTTACTTCTTTGTTATTTCTTCCATTATTAACTATTTTGTTTTCTTAGTTATTTGCCATGTTTCCAAGTATGAGTTTTTATATGATTCTTGTTATTGATTTCATGATTATGAGTGAGTAGTTCTATTTCTAGAATTGTGGAGATCTATGTATACAATAAGGGATTGATAGATTAGTTTGATTATCTGGTATTTCAATTGTTTCCTTTGATTGTTTCTTCATGCTAGGATTATAAGTTAGGCCTGATTTATATTTCTACTTCTGCAATACTGAATCTACTTCGAGAGGAGAGATACCGTATAGGCTTTCAATTATTAGGTGAAGTGACCCTTGACTATGCGAGAGCGGCTGGGTGATCTTTGAGGGAGGTAATGTTCGAGAGAAATTACGTGTGCCCTAGACAATTGACTTACTAGGTGGTTATCGTTTATCCTTGATTTCCCGAATTGTATGCATAGTGATCCATGATTCTAGTACTTTACTGATATATTTACACCTTCTTATTTAATTCTGTTACTTGTTTAGCTTAGTAACACAACCATTCATCTGATTTTGTTAGTATAATATTAAAGTTCAGATATAATAGTATAACTTCTCCCTGTGGATTCGATCCTGACTTCCCTGACTACTAGTTAGTGGACCTTAGGTTATTTTTGATTAGGTGATGCGACTTTAGCCTGTCAATAATTTCACTATATCTTTTTGCATTAATAAATTCACTATATTGTATATTACAAGTTCACTATATCTCTGAAAAAACTCACTATATAAAGTTAATATTAATTACCAACCCAGTACACACTAAATTAGTGTGCACCAAATCTATTTAAGTTTTTGTATGAAATAATTAGTTTAATTATTTATAATCGACTCATTCCCCTATTTAGAGCAATTAATTTTTTTCGATAGCAAGTTATGACACTTTTCATAAATCTCAGCGATCTACCTATGGAAATTAAAATAACTACATACTGAAATGTGTTGTTTGGTTGGGAGAATAGAAATTCCTTAATTGTGTTGTTTGGTTGGAAGCTGTTTCCTTGGAAATAGAAATTCCTAGGAAATACATTATGGGTGTTGTGTTTGGTTGGAGGGAAATGGGAGAAGCATAGGAAATACAAATTCCAAGGGAAATAGTATTTCCCATGAAACATGGGAAATCACTCACCAGGCCCCCCCTTGGTGAGTAATTTCCTAGGAAATGCAATTTCCTATGGTGTCAACCAAACAATTTTGTCTAATTCCTAGGAAATTAACAAGGGAAATAATTTCCCATGAAATGTAAATTCCCATTGGAAATTACTTCCCATGTGAACCAAACGAGGCCTAAAGTATGTAGTCATATATTAGTACATCATTGGAAATTAAAATAAATACATACTTAAGTATGTAGTTATATATATATAGTAGTACACTCTTAGAAAGTTAGGAATGCACAAGTCCTATAATGAACAAGCTATTCTAATTACACGACAACTATATATATATATGACCTTTATCCTTCCAGAAAAAAGAAATAACTACATGATCCTTATATATCATGACTTGCAATCGGACTTTTAAGGACCCGGTTCACATTAAAAATATCGTGGATCAGACCCAGGCACATGACTCGCTGCAAACTAGTCACTCCTACTTTCCAAAATCTGCGATTTTCTCTCTTCAATTCACAATAGGGATCAAGAATTAAACGTTTGTAACGTGATTTCCCTGTTGTATGCAAGCTTTGAAGATCCAACAGCCCAAGTGTTGCTCCTCTAATGAGTCCATGAGCACCAGTTGAACACCAACGTCTGCTAGAATGGAAGAGTGAAAATCCTCTCGCTTTTGATGGTATAGGCGCCTGTTTAGGGAATAGATCTAGGGTTTCTCTTTCTCTCTCTAGTGAAAAGAAACTAACTGATTAACTGATCACCTAAACCCTAATATTATATCCTATATATAATAAAAGAGTCATAGGTTAGTTAGAAGAACTAATTCTCCTCCTATTCTCCTTTGGACCGGCCCAATCCAAAACCTAACTGGATTTTGATTACTTTGTCCAACTTGTGCTACACTGTGTGACCTCATAGAATTAATATATTTTAGTTATAGGCCCAATCAATATTGTCCTATTAATCATATTTATTCTCTAGCAAGAAAATATGATTACTAAAATAATTAACTTTATTATCTAATAACATTCCTATTTATATTTAGTAATTGCCGGAATGTCTAAGGACATATTCGTTCATTTCCCTATAGTTGCTGTCGGTTTATTCAAAGTACTTTGCCCCCAAAACTTCAATGGTAAACTTGGAAGCTTAATCCATGTTGGCACAAGACAGATATTCTCAACCTTCAGATCAAAATCTGGTGTCCAATTCTTCACTATAATTGGTTTACTGTCATACATTATAGGACCAACATCAATTGCTTTTTGTTTCTTATCCATAGTACTGAATCTAACCATGAACACCCCAGAATCCATCATCGTAATTCTATCTATCCCAAATTGGCCAAATTACTGCCATACCCTCCTAATAAACCCCTCAATGATCTTGTAAGGAGGTTTAATCCCCAAAATATAACAAACTACAACAGATTTCCAATACTATATTTCAGTTTTCACATCATGTGTAATATGCACAACATTATCCAGATTATCCACAACAAGACTAGGAGATCGATTGTTCTTAGTTAAATCCAATCCTTCATATCTAAGGTTGCTAAATAATAATTCACTCCAAGTAGAAGAAGCTTTGTTACATGGGTTGCTTATCAATGTCTGCGTCGGAAATGGAGAGGCGTTTCCAGGCTTCAGAATTTATTCTCGAGGAGTTCGAATCGAGTTAATCCAATTCTCCAATTGACTTCTCGCAGCTTTAAACGAGGCCTTGTCATAATTTGCCATTTGACCATGACCTTTTTTTTGCGTATCATCATCATCATCAGATTTCCAGCTCTTAGCTGGAGCTTCTCCTTGTATTGCGTTGATATATATTCTTCACCTTTCTGGCATCTCCAAGTTGAGGTTTCCAAATCAATTTCTCCTTCAAAATCTTCTGATTGCTTTTTTTATTCAATTGAGTATTATTTTTCCCCCCATTTCCCTTCTTCAATCCCTTCACCATGGCTCAAGAAACTGAGGATTGAAGTACAAATACCAGGTTACTATTCTATTAAATTTCTAGAGAGAAGACAAGTTTCTCTCTTTCTTTTGCTTTTGCTCTTTTTTTCCACACGTTTTCGCTTTTTTATTTATGCTTGGCATTGATGTTTTTTATTTTTTATGTAGCAAGGCTTGCACACAAGTTTTTGGTATGGGTATTGCAAGGTTTGAAGGTTGTTCATCGATCTTTCATTTTGAATGGATTTTTGGTTTATGAATGATGAAGGGAAGATGAGAATAAATTCTGATCCAAAGTATCTCCTTTTTCATTTTTCTTTATTATTTTATTTATTTCAGATATTTTATTAATCAAGATCATTAGGTGATTTAAGTTTCATCATTCAACTCGAAACATAAATGATGGAAGGTCAATGAAAATAAAATGAAATGAAAATGGAAAGGTTATAATAGATGAAGCCCTATAGTGACATAGACTCGATGGGAAATGACAAAAAAATGACTAAGGGTAAGGATCTCTGACTCCTCCTAGGATACCAAAAATAAATAACTAAGCATGTTGAATTGTTGATGCACTGCACAAAAGGATTACTAGTCATGCCGATTCTCATTTTAGCAAGCATTAGAAGTCTATTATTATCGACCTTGTTTCGTAATACATTGATGGGATACGACACTAGATGTCAGATTTTTGTTGTTCTGTTGGAATTCACAATAGAAATATAGGTTGCACCTTTGGAATTTTCTTTTAGGTGCAGGATTTGGAGTAAACCTTATGAAAGTGATCGTGCCTCTATTGGGGAGGCAATCAATTCATCACTCTAAATGAAGTCGGGGTGGTGATAATACGATTGATGAGAATTACTATAGGCTCACTTTTTTGTTCATCTAGTAAGCGCTCCTGAGTTGTAATGTCTTGACCGGTCATGAACGGAATCGATTGGACCTTACTTGTTGGTTTTAAGAAATGATTTTCGAAATAGGATATGGAAAAGAGGAATGAGGAAGAGGTGAAATGAGACGAATAGAAAATGATCAGAAATGGGTATGATTATGGTTATTTTGGCAACATGGGCCCAACTATATGCATATACAAATGTTGACTGGACTGGAGGGAATTAGCTTCACCAGAGTCGATGATTTAGGGTTTTATGGATTTGAGATATACTACCTTCACTAGACTCGAAGGTTTGGGCCATTATTGAGTTAAGGTAAACTATTTTTGCTAGACTCGATGACTTGGAATGCTATTAGATGTAAGGTACCAGTAGCTTCACTAAACTTGGAGGGTGCCTTTATAGTCTTACAGGGTGACTAGCTTCGCTAGGTCAATGAGTGTCGCTATGGTCTTAAGGATGGCTAGCTTTGCTAGGTCAAAGGGTGCCTTTATAGTCTTACAGGGTGACTAGCTTCGCTAGGTCAATGGGTGCCGCTGTGGTCTTAAGGATGGCTAGCTTTGCAAGGTCAAAGGGCGCCATTATGTTCTTATGGATGAGGAGCTTCACTAAACTCAAAGGGTGCCTTTATGGTCTTAAGGATAACTATCTTCGCTAGGTCTAAAGGGCGTCATTATGGTCTTAAAGGTGAGTAGCTTCGCTAAACTCAAGGGGTGCCTCTAAGGTCTTAGTGATAACTAGCTTCGTTATTTATAAATGGGGCCATTATGGACTTAAAGAGGAGTAGATTCACTAAACTCAAGGGGTGCCTTTATGGTCTTGGTGATAACTAGCTTCGCTAGGTCAAAGGGTTTGGACATCGTCCTATATGTATTTTAGAAATTAACTGGATTGACTTACGAAATGAGTTCGACCTTATATGGACCTAATTTCGAACTTAGTTATATATTGGTTTGAAATTAGACTTGAAAATGCACATGGACATGACATATAAAATGGATTGGATTAGACTTGGATTAGACTTGGACTGGGCTTGACAAATACTAGGGTTCATAAAGATATAAATGGGCCTAGATTTGATATGAACTAGACTTATATGTGCCTAAGATCGACTTTAATGCTAGCCGACCTAATATGAATGCATGGACGCAAATTTATATGGACCTAATCTGAAGGCAAAATGGACTCTAATGCATATGTGCCTAATATAAATGCATGTGAATTGGGTTGATTTGGATTGGATTAAAGGTGTTTTGATTAGTATTTTCACAAATTCGTTTTTTGAAAATGACCCCTTGTTTTTATCTTTTGTTAGGAAAAGATGATAGATTAATTTTGAAAATTATTTTTGTAAATGTCTTGTATGATGATGATTAGTAAATATTTTCGAAAAAGGTAGAATAAAATAGGGTGGGTGATTGATTTTGAAAATTTTGTGTTTTTGAAATTGGTTGAATATGGTAAGGTAAGATTGATAGAAGATTAGTTAAACAACAGGGAGGAGGTAGACATGCAAGACAATTCTAACTCTACAATGACCAATTTTCTATATGCACTTTTCTAGGACAGACTTGACCTTGCATGAAAAAGCTGATTTTTTTTGTTTGAATTAGATGAGAGCCTAGAATGACAATTTTTTTTATGTGAATGCAGATAGACCAAACATAGGACCGACCACCACGACGGCTTAATCCAGGAAAAGCATGTAATGCACAGACTGCGTGCAACGTAGCATTGCTGCGCACGGCGCACAGTCGTGCTTCTGTCACGAGAGTGGTGCACCAGGTGCAACCTAATGCGCTTGGTGCACTACTCACCCACTTGTTTTTTCGGGGATTTAGGCGAGGTTTTGGACAATTAGCATTATTCTATTCGTTGTTTAGACACAATTTTAGGAACGACGCATAATAATGACAATTTTACACGATAACAACAGGCAGAAATTGCAATCACAAGCAAGTGTCATGTAATTTGGATGCAAAAGTTCTAACCATATAGTCCAATTCTATGTTTGAAACTATAGTCAAGTTTCAGTTAAGTATAAAAGGGTCCATGACTAAGTGATTGATCCGATGCTTCGTACCTCTGCTTAAATAGGTGGCCACGTGTAAGACGCACTCCAGTTCTTAAGTAAGGAATAATAGACTAATGCCATGGTTGGGTAGGTTTGCTTATTACTAAGATCCAACAATAAAGCTCAGGAAGCTTTTTTGAAAAGACAAAGCGCAAACCCCGCAAGGGTTACCTCACACATATAACGTGTGCTAATGAGGCAAGGTAGATTGTCTTTATGGTGGGCAAGCAATAGCCATGCATATGCAACACTATAATGTCATTCCAAGGAATAAAAAAAGTATGCATCATATTTTTTGAGTTTCACCCACTCATTTAGAGATTAATTTTTCTAAATCCTCCCTAGTGGAGTCGCCAAATTGCAGGCGTGTTTTTATTGCACCTATGCGGGATGAGCGCTTATTTGATTTTACTACCCCATTGTAATGATTTTATTGAAAATTATTTCAAAGTCGCCAACAAGTCTCTAAAGGAATACTTATATGGATATGGAAAATCGCAGGGACAACTTATGGACTTATAACTCGATTTTCCCGTTTAGACTCCATAGATATTTAAAATGAACCAAAGATTGAGTTTGGGGGTGAAGGTAAGAACACGGTCAGGAACCATGTTACCCATTGCTAGCCTCTACTAAATACCGATTCATGTCAATCTCTATGCAATAGAATAACCAAATAATATTTTAAGCACCCTAAAAATAATTAGTCTAGGTTGGTTCACGATACACATGAAAAGATTATTTTTTAGTGATATGTTATTATGCAATCAATTTACAAGGAACCTATTAGTTTGTCCTCATTAATCTGATTAATATTCGAACAGATCTTTAGGTCTTTGATTAGCAAAAATAACATGTGGATGATATAATCAATAGAGCAGGACAATCGTATAATATGTATAGAACAATAAGGCAAGCATATAATAATGTATGAAAATAAATAAAAAGAAGGAATGATTAGAATATACTATAGAAATATTTTATACCTAAGATCTACATCATGAAATAAATGGCTAGTAAATTCAATATAAAAATAAAAAATTTTATTCAAGGACCCTCATGATTATACCGTGGCTTAGGTCTGCAATATTGACAACCTTCGAGACGAGCAATGGCGAAGCATGAAAATCTGAATTTTGGAAAGATTAAGATGTGTTTGTATGTCTGAAAGTATGAATTTTTGTAGGGAGGTTTTTTTGAGAGGTTCGTAAATATACTCGTAGAGTTCTAAGTGTTTAATGTGAAAATCTTTTCTGAAGTTTGTACGTATATCAGGTGTATTTATAGGAAAAACAAAATTGCGCTTCACACTCCAATCGCAGGCTGACGTGTCATGCACAAATCCACATGTTAGGCACAGATTGGCGTGCCTCACGCGGCATGCCCAGTAGAAAACGTGCAAGTGGTATGCACTTTGAAAAAGATAAGAAAAAAAGATGTGTCTTGCACAGAAAAGTGCGGTTGGCGTAGGACTCTATATGACATATAAGTCTATGTTGCAGTTTTGTGCGTTTGGCGCACGTTGGTGCACTCAGTGCACCGACACGCTTTTAACACGTTTTGATTATAAAACATTTTTTAAAAGATTTTCCTATATCTTTTAATTTTGGAAATCTGATTTTATGGGATAAAATTCGATTATGGAAATATCTTTGAAAATAATTTTTTTTAAAAATAAAATAATTAATTATTATTAAATAACTAGTTAGGCTTTTCAAATGATTGGGCTCAAAATACAATTAATTATCATGAATAATTAATTGGGCTTTAAAATAAGACTTTAGCACTTTTCCCAAATAGTTTTTGGGATAGCTTTTCGAATTGCTCTCCAATTGGATCTGATCAATTAAGACCACGATATGTTTCATCATCGGATCCTTAAATGGGAAGACGTGATTATGTGTCTACAGTTATGGAGAGGAGGAGGCTCATCTTCACTAGAATAGAGGACAACAAGGTGGTCTACAAGCTTGCTCATGAGTGTAGGAATGGGTTTAATTAATTCCTTGAATGCAATTAGGCATTTTCCACTAATTATTGCCAGGATATAGTAACAAAGGATTATATTAAGCTTTTTGCCATGCCTCCTTAATGTATTTATGTTATTGTTGTTCACCAAAAAAAAATATAAACAAATATTTGTAACAAAATACATTTGTTTACATCCAACTATTCTTTCTTATTTATACATTCCCATCCTTTTAAATGCAAGTAAATTATCTTTAATAATATAGGTGCAAATGATTTAAATTATACAAGTAATAACAAAAATCTTGAACATCTTATAAGTTTACATTTATTATCAATCCTAGCATCTTGGCGTGTATATCCTACTTTGCAAGAAGAAATGATTAAGGTTGCTCCTCCTGGACAGATTTCTAGAGGAGTGGTGGATTTTGACCTGAATAGACCTCCAACCAGCCCAAGTGCAGGGCCCAGTTTGAATTCTCATCCGCCTGGCAATAGTAGGGTCGAATGAAGCCTTTTCCAGTCTCTTGGCCTTACGCACTTGGCCCACAGATCTCTTCAAGTTGCAGCAAGTTTTTGCTCAGTAGAGCTCCGAATCAAAGTTGCGTCCAGGCCCACCTCCCAATATTCAACTTGTCTCCAACTCTCACGTTTTTGGGCCCACTACTCGATCAGGTACTTTTGAGGTTGTGGCCTAACAAGGTTGGGCTATGAGAGCCCCGCACGCTCCCGATGAAGCTGGGATGAGCGATTGGTACAATCGCCCTAGGCCTCTTTCTCCAACTGCTTGTCAGATTGGGCCATACCAGGTCATGACAAGTTATAATAATCTGGCTCAAGAAGACGTAGCAGATTCAATATCGGAACCTCAGGAGCTACAGAGCATTGGCAATCTTATAAACCGAAGGTTCCGTCTCTTTCCTCCTTTGCATTCAAATCCTCTAATATCATCCTTGCAGGTTCCAGGTTCCTCTCGTCCATAACACATGGCCTCTCCAAATGCTGAGTTATACTCCCCAACTATCCCCGTCGAACTGACAGAAAACATGAGGTCGGGCTTCGAATATCATAGTGTTCCTCCTCACTCCAATCCGTCATCACCACCTTCAGTGGTTCTTGCGCTTGAGTGCAGGGCTGGGTGTTTTGTAGGTAAAAGACATCGTGACCATCCTCGTGCTCGTAGTCAGTCTTATGATAGTTAATTGATTCTAGACGCTAACTATGGTATCTCTCGAGAAAAAAGAGAAGAAAACGCCGTCTTGAAGATTGGGAGGCCAAGGGTGCTTTTCTTTTATGGCTTTCAGGATTTCAATCTACTTTCCATGCTAAGTGTCTCACTGATCTATCCATGGCCAAAAATCTCAGCGTGGAGTCGGGGGAGTCTGTCACTTCTTGCGCCGTGTGCAAACGTCCAGCAAAGATTTCACATTACGGTCATGATGTAGATTGGTCTCTAAACGCAACAAGTGGCTCAATCATGGAAATGGCACAGGGTACCTCGCATCCACATATTAGCAAATGGAGGGAGCGAATAGGCCTCATCACTCGGGAGGATCAATGAGTATCCTTTCTTGGAATTGTGTGGTCTAAACGCCAGTAAAGCGACGACAATTCCATATCTACGGCGCCTCGTGTCTCAGTATCACCCAAGTTTTTTTGTTTTTGCAACAAACAAAATGTACTCTTAGAATATGTAAATAGTCTGCTTAGTACTACTAGTCCTACTTTTGTATGTGGTATTGATGTCGAGGAAGCTCGAGGGGGCTTTAGTGGTTTTTTCTAGGGCCCCTTCGCTGTGAATGTAGTTAGCCAATTTTTGTGTTGTGTAAAATTTTGACTGCTAATGGTCAAGATTGGCATGTTTTATTTTCGTACAGTGCTTCACAACTACCACTTTGTCCTGCTCTCTGGGAAGAACATCATCATTTACATTCCAATTACACCATTTACCTTGTTATTGGTGACATAAACCAATTGGATAAATATGATGACAAACTAGGTGGCTCATCTATTATTAGGGGCTGGGAATATATTGTTGCATGGAAACATTTGCTTAATCTACAAGATGTTCCTTTCTATGGCCCGTGTTATACGTGGATGAACAACCGAGAGGATCATGGTTTAATTATGGAAAGATTGGATAGGGCTTACGGTCGATTGATTGGATGGATGCTTACCCTTCTTCGGTGGTAAGGAATTACTTCTTCCGATCATACGCCTATTTTGTTTCAATTATCTACTACTACAGCATCTAATTTTCATCTATACCAAATTGAGGCCTGGTGTTAAGAACACCCAAAGGATACAACTACTATCCTAGCTGTTTTGACTATGCATATCGAAGGCTTATTAATGTATTCTCTCTCTAGGAAATTGGCTCTAATTAGACAACGATTAAAACTTTAATGTCTAGATCAACGTCTTTTTTGGGGCGTTTACTGGAAAAGTATTTTCACAAAGCTTACTGCTATGGGGAATCAAATTGACACGCCCTCACAGGGTATTTCCTTAGTCGGCCACAAATGGGATTTAATTGATGAAGCTGCTCTAGTGTTCTCCTATAGGACACAACCTATGAAGACTCAATACACTCACTTTGGGAAACAACCATCTTCTTTCCTCTTTCGCCGACTTCGTCAACGAAAAAATAAAAATCATATCTTTATGCTTTGAGGCTCAGAGGGTAATTGGGTGGATTCCCCTCAAGCTTTAGAGTATATGATCAGCTCCTTTTTTCATTCGATTTTCAAGGTAGGATCTTCGGACATTTCAGATACGCATAATTAGAGTGAAACCACTAGAGGTGAAGCTATTTATTTTGCCCTTTAAGAATTATATCTTCCATCCATTTCGGCCACAGACGCGGTTATGCTTCGTCTCCTTTTTCAGAGGCTGAAATGAAGGAAACCATGTTTGAAATTAATAACAATAAATCTCTGGAGTTAGATGGTTTCTCTGTGGAATTTTTGAAGACGTATTGGTCAGAGGTTTCCAAGCATGTTATTGCTGTTGTAAATCGATTCTTTTCATTCAGTCGCCTCCTAAAAGAATCGAATCAAACTTTGTTGGTTCTTATTTCTAAATGCGATCCACCAGAAGAAGTTCACCATCTTCGGCCTATTAGTCTCTACAATGTGGTTTACAAGTGTATTTCTAAGTGCCTGGTGAAGCAGATGTAACCCCTTCTCTCACAGCTTATCGATAATTTCCAAGTCGACAAATGGATGATAATATCCTTATCTCACATGAGTTATTGCACGTCTTGAATAAACAACGTTCTGGTTCCCGCTATTTGGCAGCACTTAAACTAGATAGGAATAGAGCCTATGATCATCGGGTGAATTGGTTATTTGTTATTAAAATTCTTACAACTTATGGTTTTCCCCGCGAGTGGCATTTCGACGGTCTCATATAGGCTCCTCATTAATGGTGTGGCTTCGAAGGCTTTTATGCCAACTTGTGGTATACGTCAAGGAGATCCTTTACCCCCTTACTTATTTCTGTTTTGCATGGATGTTTTATCTCGCATGACTTCTTTGGCAGTAGATATCCGTAGTTTTCATGGCATCCGGACTAGACGTCATGGTCTGACTATTTCACCTCTTCTTTGCAGATGATGCTATGTTCTTCTTTCGAACCTCGGAAGATGCTTGCACCTCAATTAAAAATCTCATCGACAGATTCTGATACATCTCCAGTCAGATACTGAATCATCATAAGTCTTTTATCAAGTTCTGCCCTGATGTTCCTAGGGAGAAGCAAGATCATTTCAAGACTATTCTGAGTATGGACTCTAAAACTTTGATGAGGGTTGTATCTTGGAATACCAATGGATATCCAACAAACGAAGGTGCAACACTTAACGCCTCTCCTCAACCATATCTCTAACCAAATATCACACTAGGAACACCACAATATTAGTCAGTCAATCAAGCTTATTATCATTAATTTAATCATAGTGGCCTCGGTCATGCATCATCTTAATGTTTTCCGCATTCCCTTAACTATAAGCGACAAGATAGATGCTATGATAGCTAAATTCTTTTGTACTAACCAACATGGGCAGGGTATTCACCGGCGGGAAAAGTACATTCTCCACCAACCAAGAGGTATGGGTGGTCTCGGCATTTTGAGTATTAGCGCCATGAATGAGGCCCTCCTTATGATGAAGGTTTGACGTATTCACCAAAACCCTCAACTCCTTCTATCTCAATGTTATGCAAGTTCCAAACTCAGTCTTCTTGCGAAGCTTACAACCCTCCGCAACATCTCCTAGGGGGCTAAGGGTTAAAGCCTTGCTCGTAATTCTCTTCGCAAGCACTGAGTTTGGAAGGTAGGAGATGGCAAAGATATCATCGCAGCTCGTGATTACTTGGTGAATGGCCACATTCCGGTGATTCGGGATGATCTTCCACTTGCTGCAGCTATGTCTACTAAAGTTGCGGATTTTATTCTCTCACATGGTCAGGGCTGGGAACATAGGAAGATCTTCGCTTTTTTTGACGCTCCTAGTGCTCGTCAGATTTTGGTTCTCGAATTACCAGTGCACTCGAGTGTTAGGGATGCTCTCTATTGGCCCTTTACAAAACCAGGTGATTTTCATCTAAAACAGGATACAATATTGTCTTACAATCTCAACAAAAAAATATTTACAGCATGACAAATCAGAATGTTTCGCGGTTTTTTTTTTTTTTTTTTTTTTTTTTTTGCATCATTTGGAGTTTGAACATCATGCCCAAATGGAAGCTCTTCCTTTGGAAGCTTTAGCATAATGCATTAGCAACAAAAGCTAACCTTTGCCGAAAAGAAATTATCACGCAGGCGTCTTGTCCAATTTGTTTAGAAGAAATGGAAGACTGTCACTAATAGAATAAATGCTTATTGTTGCGTTCCTTAAGTGGCCTATTGCGGCGGTTTTGGCCACGCAGCAATTAAGGGGGCATCAATATGTAATTAATATATTGATGCGGTTTTAAACCGTAACAATATGTTCAGATATTGCTGCGATTTCTAGCCAAAACTGCAACAATAATATTTATGTTACATCATATTCATAAAGCATATTGCTGCGGTTTCTAGGGAAAACCGCAGCAATATGCTATATTTAATAATAATAAAAAGACATATTGCTGCGGTTGTTGCACAAAACCGCAATAATATGTCATGGTACAGGTAAAAAAAAATTGTCATAAAATTTGAAAAATTAAAACCGCGCAAATAACCTATCCACTATCCACCAAATTCACATGACAAATGAGCATCAGATCTTTTAGGAGAAACTAACACCACATTCATTCACAATTAGGTTCAAACGATGACATTAAGAAACAAAGAAATAAATTATAACAATACCTAAAATGACAAATTAAGAGAAACAAAGATTATGAAAATTATAAAATTACCTACAATTGAGGAACTAAATCTAAAAGATTATAACAATATCTAACTTACAAAGATGATGAAAATCATATCTAAGAAAAAAAAAAACTAAAATCGAAGAATCAGATCTAAGAAAAAAAAAACTAAAAATCGAAAATCAAACTTCGACGCGGTTTCGCCATGCGGGAGAAGTGACGAAGATGATGAGTCGGTGATTGACGAAAATCAGATCTGGCCGGTTTCCCGCATTTGACGTCAGTGAAGAGATGAAAGGCGGCGACAGGCGAAGTGATTCGACGAGACGCGGGAGGTTGGTCGCGACGGAATCTTCGTCTTTGTCTCTTCGCTTCTCTTCGGTTGGTCACCGGCAACGAGAGAAAAGATATTAATCTTTGATGGAGTCTTCGTTTGAGGAATTGAGCGAGGGAGTGAGGAAGCGGCGGTGGATATGGTGTTGGTGTAGGTGTCTGTGTTAGGTGCGAGAGGAAGGAGAAAGTGGAAATAGAGGAAGAGAGAGGAAGGAGAAAGTGAAGAGAGAGGAACCGCATGAGAGGGTGAGAGGGAGAAAGGAACTGAGAAACAGCGTGTGAAGTTGAGAGAGGGCAAAGTGAGGAAAAGCCCCTAACTGATGTTTTTATAATTTTTTTTAATGATATTGCTGCGATTTCCGGCAAGAACCACAGTAATATAATAAAATACTATTTTAATATATTGTTTCGGTTCTTGACAAAAACCGCAGCAATATATCTTGTCAAATAGTCAACTTTTTTTAAAAAAATTTTGTTGATACCATATTGCTGCAGTTTTAGGCCGAAACCGCAGCAATATCTTTATTTTATATTTTATTTTTCTTTTTACGTGGTATATTGCTGTGTATGGGTAAAACCGCATCAATACCACCACATCAATAAGCAATAATTTTACTAGTGTGTCAACATCTCGTCCGCCATTGCCCGCTTGCTTTGGAAGCCTGGCTCCCTCATGCGACAAATCTTTTTCGCCCGGCTATCGCTTAGCTCCTGTTCTTAGACTGGCTAATGCAACACATCATTTTTTACTATAAGCAAGAGGGGAGCACTAGTAGTTCTCTCTCACTTTTTGTCTCCATTGTTTGGGCGACCATGGAAAATTTCACACAACATATGGAGGTTGGTAAGCACCAGCATTTGCAATTCTACACCCTTCCTCCTATGACTACCAAGAGTCCCTCTCTATTCTAAGCCCCCTCCACGCTTCCTTATACCCCAATTTGGGTGTCATTCAATTTCTGGACTAGAGGTAATAATACGGGTAGATGGCTCATGCACAAGCGGTCTAATATGGCTGGCCTAGCTTGGTTGCTTCTCTGTTCTCTTCGAGTATTACAACTAGGTACGGTTATAGGTTCCGGGCAGCATCCACTCTTCAGGTGGAAGCCATGGCTTGTCTTTCAGCCCTCCTTTGGGTGCATTCTACCCATTTTGCTAGAGTTTGCATATATTCTAATTCAGAAGTCTTAGTTAGTCTTCTCACTTCGTCTACTTTGGTGGATATCTCAATTCATCACACCATTCAGGCTACCAGGTGTATTAAAAGCTCCTTCTAGTGGTGTAGAATAATCAAGGTGTCTCGTCAGGATGTCTCCTCAGCTCATGACCTTGCTAAGTTTGGTAGGAACTCCAATTTCCCTTTTACCTACCACTAGTTTTGTTTCCTTTGTTTTTTAGTTGCGATTTTTTGCATGTTTTCCCCTTTGTCAAAAAAAAAAAGAAACACTAATAGAATAAATGCTTATTGTTGTGGTCATTGAGTGGCCTATTGCGATGGTTTTGGCTTTTGCAACCATTAAGGGCGCATCAATAGGTAATTAACCTACTGTTGCGGTTCTTTATTGCAGCAATAGGCCAAGTTATGGCTGCAATTCCTAGCTAAAACCGAAACAATAGATTTATTTTTTATTTAAAAAGTACAATGTATTGCTGCAGTTTTGGCTAGGAACAGCAGCAATAGCTTGGCCTATTGTTGCAGTTGTTACCCTTTTTTTGCATTTTGAAATCAAATTTGAAAGATTGAAAATCAGGCAACTAACCTATCCACTATCCACCAAATTCACAGACGAACTGAAGATAAAATGACATATGAATCCCATTAATATATAAAGATATAAAAAGCTAGTTACATAAATAATACAAAAGATCATAAAGTAAAATGGAAAAGCAAAAATTAAAAACCAACAATTACAACTAAATGACTAATTACAAAAAGTATAATAAAAACAAAAAATATATTAAAAAAATAACAAACTGAAAATCAAACAGAGATCCTAAAACAAAAAATAAGAAACCGAAAATAAGAAACTGAAAAATCGCCAAGAACTCAAAGAACTCGAGGCGACCCATTAATCTGAATCTCAGTAGGCTGATCGAATAGACGATCAAAACCAGAACCAAGCAAAAACTTCGATACACTAGCATGCATGTAAAGGACGAAGACCAAATCCTCCACCATCATCATAATAAAGCAGGCGGTTATTCTGCACCACAATTTTCCGACTCCGATGGGTCCCGCAACATGATTACCGAATGAAACGGTGACCGTTCACCTCCATTTCGCCTACTACAACGAAGTTTAGGGCTAGAGGAGAGAGAATCTCGAGATGAACTTGTGTTGTTTGTGGTTGAATTTGTGTTTCCTACCATGTACTGGCGACGGTAGGAAAACGACGTCGTCGAGAGTAAGAAAGAGGGGAGGAAGATAGGTGAGAAGGAAGTGGAGGTGGAGAATCGATTTCTTCAAGAAATCCGCCAAGTGAGTCTAGGAAAGAGATTGAAGAGATTATCGATAAAGGATTTGAAGAAACCCTAACAAATATGTTACATTTGTAACACCTATTGCGAAGGACGAACAATGACTGGTGACCAGCGAAAGCAACGGTGGAGGACGAGCGCCAATATTGCGAAGAGGACCCGGATTTCGACGAAGGACAAACGAACGACCGGGGATATGAGAAAGGAAGCGTCGGCGTTGGTCGTTGAGAACGACCGACGAATGACCGGTGAGATGAAAAAATAGAGGAGAGATGAGAGGTTGAGAGTAGAGTGAGAGGTTGAGAGGAGAGTAACGGCGTGTGAGAGGATGGGATAATAAAAGTGAGGGAAAAAATTCGTAAATGATGACAGGCATGTTTTATACTTTTTTTTGAATACTTTTTAATGATATTGTTGCGGTTCCTGGCACGAACCACAGCAATATATTAAAATATTATTTTTTATATTATTTTAATATATTGTTGCGGTTCTTGACAAAAACCGCAACAATATGTCAGGTGAAATAGTCAACTTTTTTTCAAAATATTTCATGTTGTTACCATATTGCTGCGATTATAGGCCAAAACAGCAGCAATTTCTTTATTTTATATTTTACCTTTTGTTTTTACGTGATATATTGCTGCATATGAGTAAAGCCACAACAATACCACCACAACAATAAACATTTATTCTACTAGTGAAATGATAAAGAAGGATATGAAGATTAAGGTATGTTACAAAAAGCATAATAAATGACACTGAATAAATGAATAATGATTTAAAACTGGACACAAATAACACCATAAAAAGATATACTATTAAATCCTACTATTCTATCTTATATATGATAAAGTACATTTCTTTACATCCAACTATTCTTTCTTATTTATACATCCCCATCCTTTTAAACGTAAGTAAATTATTATCTATAATAATATAGAGGCAAATGATTTAAATTATATAAGTAAAAAAATGTTGAGCAGGGTTATTCCCCAAAAAAACCATCTTGAACATCATGTAAGTTTGTTGTGAACACATAAACTATATACGTTTTCTCTATGTAAAAAAAAAAAATTAACATACTAACTACATTTCACCTATTTCAAATGTGTTTAGCTTACAGAGTAAACTTATCAATTTTTAATGCTCAAAATTTTTAATATATGCTCAAAATATATATATTATAGTTGTATGTTCAGAAATTTTAATTATTACATGTTCAAAACATTGAAATATACGTTCGAAATTATGATTCATGTTCATGATATAATTTTCAATATTATTCAAGCCATATCTGTAAGTTTCTCATAGATAATTCATTTACGGCAAAAATGTGATAGTTGTTAAAAATATTATACTATTATCCTTCCAATTCTTTTTGTTCTCCTTATTTGGTATCTTGACACTATTCACAATTAACTAGAGATAACCTTCTAAATTCTTCTCAATATAAAAAAATATAGTCATGTGTATTCTCGTTTGATTCGTCTCCATAAGTACTTTATCAATATCAGTCACGTTTAATTTATACTTATATGCAATGAACGATGTTCAAGATTAAAGAATTGCATTGACAAAGGTGTACAATTAAACTAATTTAAAGAAATAAAAGAGAGGGAGGGAGCAATCTCTAATACAACATCGTAATAATTGAGTGTCAGTTTCCAATCTACTCATACCTAGGGTTAGCCACAACTGAAGTTGAACAATGATAAAGCTTGTCTATGTTTAGCTAATATTTTACCAAACTCAAACTTAAACTCAGACTTATCTTGATCATTACTACCTAGCTCAAATAAATTTATATGATTTTTTTGTTGCCTTAGTATTTTATATTTTTTTTTCTACTTAGATCTTTGACGAAGTTAATTAGAGAATTCCTACTTTTATGGTGTACGCTATTATATAGATACTAGATAGAGATGGTCAAATAAGCTCCTTTTCTTTGGGGAAGAAGTATATGCATGATACATGAGGCTAAGGTGCTTTCCAATTTCAACGATTTATGCGACTAGTTAGTCGTTGAGGATCATTAACAGTTGTCCGTGACACAAGTTTGCCATGTGAAATAAATTTGAATTCATGTGCATGCAATGCATGCAAATGCACTAGGGCAAAAGTGTTTCGTATCGGCGTTAATTTTAAAACATGATCTGATATGTGTGAGTGACAGTGTGGTTACATATATTATATCGCGGGAATCACTTCACAGTGAAGACTACAATATATTTAACAGCTTTTACGTTATAATAAAGAGTAAAAAATATATACATTTATACATATGTTTAAACGTGCTCTAATATTTTTGAGTGTAAATTATCCTTGCGTGAATTGTTGCGTGAATGATATAATACGGCGACAGGGCGAGGAGATTACACTGGCATTTGTAGATAATTAATTTTGGGAAAAAAGCAATAGTTGGTAACAGTATTATAATTTCTAATACAACGTTTAAGTGAGTGGGTGTGTGTTTTTTTTTAAAAGAAATTTCATTAATCGAAGGGTAAATGATATCTATGTAGGATTCTAAGTACTATAACCGGAATTTCATGAATCTAATTCATAAGCACTTAAAACAGGATCACATGCATATACAATCAAGGATCACATGAAAGTTTAGAATTTACCTTTGTAGCAAGAATTCCACAAAGCTTGTTATAACCCGGAGAAAGAACTGCAATTGTGATTCCTCTACTTGGTCCACCAACCCGGATCAATACTCCACCAATGCTAGTTGGAATGAATAAATTCTTCTTCTACTTTAATGAAGTTTTTGTGACTTTGGGAAAGAATATGAGAGAGAAGAATAATAAGAGATATCTTATATATTCTTTTCATTCCCTAACTAAATATATAAGCATACTTAGGCTAGAATCTTTTCCCCTCTCCCCTCCTCTTCGTCGGCCACCCTAGGGCCGCTTATGGGCTCTAGGTTTCTTTAGTTGATCCAAGGTTTTATGTGTGACCTAATAGGATCCATTATATTGGGCTTCAAGTTTATATTTTCCTAACCCGAAGTTCTATAGCAATCTCTAGCAAGCGTATAGACGATCCAATAAACGAATTTATTATCTCATAATACGACCATAATAATTAGTAATTGCATTTAAGTCGAGGACATAAATCCTTCAATCTCCCACTTGTCCTAGACGAGTGTGCAATGTTTTTATTCCTCAAGTCTCTTAATGTCTTAATTTGATAGTATGATCATATTTTTATGTCATCCATACTAGCTTTCAAATTATTCCTTGAAATCCGAGTTCAAATTGTAACAAAGACAAATGATCCATTTGAGCACGGCCATGCATTTTCAATTTTTCACTCTTCAAGGGGCCAAGACACCTATCCTATCTCATATAGGAGGACTTTTCCAATCTTGTGAACCAATACTCCCACTCAACTTTTAGCACAACCTGAATGCTGCCTTTATAGTCCCCTTTTACGGCATGACGTTTGACAGTATCAAAGCTTATACAATCATTGGGCTAATAGTTGTTCACTCATGTCTCAGGAATCTACTAATATAATTTCGAAGTTATAAAACTTCTAAGTAGGTCAAGTTCGACTATGTATCAACTATACATATCCATATGATTGATTAAACATCTCTATGTTTCCATAGCCCATGAAGAACGGCGCTATCAATCAATCTTATATGCTAATCCCTTTAATAAGTCATTTATGTCCAGTTTAATGACTTAGATTAGGAACTTTAATATTCTATGAATTCGTTCACTTATGGTGTTTCATTCATCAAATCACATATTTGACAAAACCATAGAATTCAAGATATATTTTGGACATTTTATTTAATACCAAACCAAAATTAAATAAGACAAAATTTATTATCATAAACATAAATAGCAAAACCATGTCTTTACATTGTAATAAGTTTCTCTAAACCTAGTACAATCTAAAGCCACTCTAACATTTGCTTCAAGCCTATAGCCCTAGCGTGACACTCATGCTTGGGTTGAGGTAGCGGTTTAGTTAGCGGATCAGCCACGTTCTCATCCGTATGAACTTTGCAGATTCTGACATCCTTCCTGTCAACTATCTCTCGAATGAGGTGATACTTCCTCATCACATGTTGGACTTGTTATGTGACCTTGGCTCTTTTGCTTGCGCAATAGCACCATTGTTGTCACAAAACAACTCAATTCCTTCCAGAACACTAGGTACGATATCCAGCTCTGTCAAGAATTCTTTATCCAAACTGCTTCCTTAGCTGCTTCAACTGCTGCTAAATATTTTATTCTGTCGTAGAGTCTGCTACAGTGCTTTGCTTTGAGCTCTTCCAGCTCACTGCTCCTCCATTCAGACGAAAGACATACCCTGACTGAGAGCGGTAGTCATCTCTGTCGGTTTGGAAGCTTGCATCCGTGTAACCTTCAACAACCAACTCACTTTGTCCCCCATATACTAAGAACATGCCTTTAGTCCTCCTTAAGTACTTAAGGATGCTCTTAGCTGCAGTCCAGTGTGCTTCTCTTGATTTGCTTGGAACCTGCTACACATGCTCAAGGCATATGCAACATCAGGTCGAGTACTTATCATGGCATACATATAGACCCTATAACCGAAGCATAAGGAATGCTACTCATTCGCTTTAACTCATCAGGCTCAGTCGGGCGCTGACTCTTGCTACATGTGACATGGGAACGAAACCTCTCTTCGAGTTTTCCATGTTGAACCTTGTAAGAACCTTATCAATATAAGTTTCTTGACTTAGCCCAATCATCCTTCGAGACCTATCTCTATGGATTTTGATTCCCAGTATGTACTCAGCTTCTCCAAGGTCCTTCATAGAGAAACAACTTTTTAACCATTCCTTGACTGACTCAAGCATTGGTATGTCGTTTCCCATGATTAGTATGTCATCTACATACAGAACCAAGAAGACTAAGCTGCTCCCACTAAACTTCTTGTAAACACAAGACTCTTCTTCGCTTTTGATGAAACCAAATTGTTTGATTGCCTCATCAAACGAAGATTCCAGCTCCGAGATGCCTGCTTCAATCCATAAATGGATCTCTAAACTTGCAAACTCTTTTAGGATTTCTTGGATCTTCAAAACCTTCAGGTTGTGTCATGTACACATCCTCATTCAAGAACCCATTCAAGAATGCGGTTTTGACATCCATCTGCCAAATTTCGTAATCGAAAAATGCAGCAATCGCTAAAAGTATCCGAATTGATTTAAGCATTGCTACTGGGAAAAGGTCTCATCATAGTCTATACCATGAATTCGCTTGAATCCTTTTGCAACCAGTCTTGGTTTGTAGACATAGACATTTCCACAGACATCTGCTTTCAATTTGAACACTCACTTGCATCCAATAGGGTTAACCCCAAGGCAAGTCAACAGTGTCCAAACTTTATTCTCAGACATGGAGTCTAACTCGGATTTCATGGCCTCAAGCCATTTCTCAGAGTCTGGGCTCGTCAAAGCTTGTTTGTAGGTAGTAGGTTCTGAATTTTCCAAAATCATAATTTCAGAATTTCAGTCATTAGGAAATCAACCAACCTTTTGTTTGGAATCCTTGGTCTACTAGACCTACGCGGGGCTGAGCATCAAGAGAAACGTTTCTTCAACAGTTTGAAGATTTTGCTTGATTCAACTTCGAATGGGAGGAGGAGGTTCACGTTGAATACGTTATCTCCTCAACATGACTTTCGTCTTGTTGGGCTCTCTGACATGGTGTGAGCCACGTCCAGTTGTTGCTCATCTCGAATTTCTTCGAGTGTTATTTTACTCCCACTTGTCTTTCTAGAAACAAATTCCTTTTCAAGAAAGACACCATCACGAGCAACAAACACTTTGTTCTCTTGACGGTTATAGAAGTAATAACCCCTTGTCTCTTTTGGATATCCCACAAGAGACATATATCTGACTTGGGTGCAAGTTTGTCTGATAGTAACCGCCTTACATAGACCTCACATCCCTAGATTTTTAGAAAATACAAGTTTGGAGTTTTTCCATTCCATAACTCATATGGAGTCTTTTCTAGAGCCCTTGATGGGTTCCCATTTAGTGTGTGTGCAGCAGTTTCGAGAGCGTATCCCCAAAAAGAAATCGGAGATCAGCAAGACTCATCATAGATCGAACCATATCTAGTAAGTTCGATTCCTCCTTTCAGATACACCATTCAACTGTGGTGTTCCTGGTGGAGTTAATTGTGAAAGAATTCCACAATCCTTTAGATGATCATCAAATTCTTGGCTCAAATATTCACCACCACGATCGGATCGTAGTGCTTTTATTGTCTTACCAAGTTGATTCTGTACTTCATTTTGGAACTCTTTGAATCTATCAAAAGATTCCGACTTATGTTTCATTAAGTAATATAGCCATATCTACTCAAATCATCAGTGAAGGTATGAAGTAGTTAAACCATTCCCTTGCCTTTGTGCTCATAGGACCACACACATCTGTATGTTTGAGTCCTAAAAGATCGCTGGCCCTTTCACCTTTTCCAGTAAATGGTGATTTTGTCATTTTCCCCATTAAGCATGATTCACATACATCAAATGATTCGAAATCAAATGATGGAATTATACCATCTTTTTGTAACTTGTGAATACGCTTTTGGTTTATATGACCCATTCGACAATGCCAAATGTAGGCTAGGTTTGGAATCATTTGATTTTTGTTTCTTGCTATGTATGTTATAGACTTGTAATGACCTATCAAGCACATATAAGTCATCTATCAATTTAGCATTGGCATATAACATATTATTGTAAGAAATGGAACAGCACTTGTTCTTTATTTCAAAACAAAACCCTTCAGAATCCAAAACTAAAACAGAAATTATGTTCTTAGTTATTACATGAACAAAATAACAATTATGTAGTTCTAAAACAAGCCTAGATGGCAAGTGTAGACTATAGCTTGCTATGGCAAGTGCATCAACTCGTGCTCCATTCCCAACGCGTAGCTCTACCTCGCCGTTTGCCAGCTTCCTACTTCTTTTTTAGTCCCTGCACATTATTAACTATGTGAGAACCACAATTGGTATCAAATACCCATAAAGAAGTAGAAGTCAAATTGATTTCTATAACATATATACTTGAATTTGAAGCCCCAAACTTCTTTTCTTCCAAGTATACCGGACATTTCCTCTTCTAGTGTTCTATCTTGTGACAGTGGAAGCACTTGCTTTCCGCAGCGATCTTTGGCTTGGCGGTTGGCTTAGGTTTTCCAGCAACAATGGCAACTTGCTTACCTTTGTCCTTCTTTCCTGCCCATTTCTTCTTAAAACCCTTTCCCTTTTGAACCATCAAAACCTCTTTCTTTGGTTCAACCTTAGGTATGTTCCTTTCAGCATTGACCAACAATCCATGGAGCTCTTGCAATTTCTTTTCAGACACATTCATATTGTAGGTCATTTTGAACTAATTGAAACTGTTAGGCAATGAGTGGAGAATAATGTTAGTAGCCAACTCAACCCTATAAGGGAATCCAAGTCGTTCCATGTTTCCGAAAAGACCCAACATTGTGAAAACATGGGGGCCAACAGCTTGACCCAGCTTCATGAGACATCCAAGTATCTCCCTATTAGTCTCATACCGCTCGACTCGGGCCTGAGTTTTAAACATGGCCTGCAGCTCTTGCATGATCGTATAAGCATCCTTCGTTTCGAACCTCTTTTGGAGTTTCGGCTCCATAGATGCTATCATCAAGCAAGTGATTGGTATAGACTTATCATTAGCCTGTTTAGCACGACGTTTGTCTGCATCAGATGATTTATCAGTCACAACAAGAAGTGGGGTATCTAAGACGTCCTCTCGACCCATTCCAAATTAAGGGAATTTTCACCATTCAGTCTGTCCTTTTCCAGAAAAGGACGAGTGTTGAAACTGGAGGTGTAGTTGTTATTATACATCGTATCTATAGATAGAAAAATAAAGCAATGTTCAATTTTATGTTTATAAAGCAACCTAAAACATGTAAAAGGTTTCTAGGCTGACCAACTATTCAAAATTAAAAGTCCCTTATAAATAAGTGATTTACAATATCCAATCAACATGCAACACTAAGCAGACGGAGGCCTTATCTTAACGTTACATTATCAAGGTAAGTAAACTCTTTTACTGTAATAACAATTTATAATTATTGTTTAGATGTTTAAACATCGCATGCTTAACTATCTCTTGCTTCAAAATTCAAAATGCTTTTAATAATGACGACAACCAAACTATGTTATAAAATTCGCAATTTTACCTTATATCCCAAAATCAATGATAACACCCTGCGGAGGCATGACCTATTACTATTAATTAAGGGTTTGATAAGTACTTTATGTTTGGAAAAGCAAACCTTAATATTTCAGGGACCTAAATTTATTATGTTATTATGAATTAGTGAACTCTAGCGCATCAATAAACAACATACAATAAACTTATAGCATTTTAAAGAATAATAAAATGCGAAAGTAAAATAATCTAGTATGGCCCTTAATCCTAAGAACTAAGCATCAATGGCTCCTTCTTGAACTCTTCATGGATCTCCATCCACCTTAGCCATGGGCCTTCTCTTGATGGGTTCGTCTTTGGATTACATAAGTATCAAAATGATTTACATAATAACTAAATTAATTAAAGTACAAAAATACTTAACGATACGCACGCAAATCGTATTTAAAATTATCAGAATACATCACGATACGCATATCGTATTTTCTAACTTCATTTGGGTCATACTAGTCATACATAGCAATTATATCAAAATATAAAAGCCACATAATAATATCACATATTATACTTGCCAACAATTAAAATATCAAATATTCTTAATTAAAGCATGAGGATCAAGAATTTAAGTAATCTCTAATCACCTCAAGATTCTATCCTATAAAATCTACCTGCTAATTTTTATTCGATTAAAGAATGAAATTATGGATTTTAATTTATGACCCAGTCAAAATTAACATAATTAACATAATCTGCCTAAATATCTGTTTTTAAAATTTTCCAAATAAAAAACTGCATCTGCCTAAAAATCTAGGCAGATTATTAGTCACGTTTTACTTTTACCAAAAATAAAATTTTATTTTATTTTATTTTATGAAAAACGTGAAGCTAGAGCAGCAGAAGGATGCTTTACATCGTGCCCAGAAGCACGTGAAACCAAAATATAACGACGACCTATTTATGCCATCACCTCACCGGCAACTTCGCCGATCGATTCCTCCTTAAGCCGACGCCGAACGCCAGCGTTTCATCAACGGCAGCGAGCAGCGCGCTGCTCTGCACGTCAAACATGCGTCGCGGGAGGCTGCTGCCACCTCCTTCCTTGCTGACTCGACTGCTTGCCGGCAGTCTGCGTCACCCTCTACTACTTGCCGTGGTTACTCCTCTTCCCCTTTCCTTCATTTTTTTTTTTGTTCTATTTGAAGGAAATTAAGATTACAACCTTTTGTAAAATTAATTTAATGATCTGAATTCAATTAAACATAAACTCTTTTATGCCTAATTCAGAAAATTAAATTAAAATCGCTATTTTAATTTATATTTAGTTATTCATATAAATTAATCTCTAATTCATATAAAACATTTTTCACATGAATTGATTTTCATACATAAACAATTTCAAACATGAAAAATTAGATTAACAATATGAATTTCATATTCAAAAATTGGAGATCTAAAATCAGATTTTAAATTTCGAAAAATTAGGGTTGCAAGGATGGAATTTTCAACCATTATTAAGAGAAAATAAGTAGTTAAATCTCCAATTAACCAATTTAAATTAATTACTCAATCCATAATTCAATTCCTCCCCTAATCAAATTACAATAAGTCATACAAAACTAAACTTTATGACCAATATTCTATATGCAAGATGTTAAAACTGATGCCACTGTAGGATTCTAAGTACTATAAGCGGAATTTCATGAATCTAATTCATAAGCACTTAAAGCAGGAACACATGCATATAAAATCAAAGATCACATAAAAGTTTAGAATAAACCTTTGTAGCAAGAATAATTCCACAAAGCTTGTTATAACACGGAGAAAGAACCGCAATTGTGATTCCTCTACTTGGTCGACCAACCCGGATCAACACTCCACCAATGCTAGTTGGAAGGAAGAAATTCTTCTTCTACTTTAATGAAATTTTTGTGACTTTAGGAAAGAATATGAGAGAGAAGAATTATAAGAGATATCTTATATATTCTTTTTATTCCCTAACTAAATATATAAGCATACTTGGTTAGAATCTTTTCCCCTCTCCCATCCTCTTGGCTGGGCACCCTATGGCCCCTTATGGGCTCTAGGTTTCTTTTGTTGATCCAAGGTTTTATGTGTGACCTAATAGGATCCATTATATTGGGCTTCGGGTTTATAATTACCTAACCCGAAATTCTATAGCAATCTCTAGCAAGGCGTATAGACGACCCAATAGAACGAATTTATTATCTCTATAATACGATTCATAGTATAATTAGTAATTGCATTTAAGTCGAGGACATAAATCCTTCAATCTACAATAGGCATTAAAGAAAAACAAGATACAATCAAATAAGGTTAAATCAAATTCGTTTTCAAAGAAACTACAATAAATTAGATCGAGCAATACAGCACAACTCCTTTGTATTTGTTGAATCAAGCAATTATTGATGACGAAGTCTATCATTCTGACATAGTTTGGGAAGAGCATTCTTGAGCGAGTCATGTTGATCCAATCCGAGATTCCAATACGTTCATGTTGAGTCTTGAATGACAACCAATAATAACAATTTCTCATACCTAATGAAAAACAACCATACTCACGACTCCCA